>NC_142349.1:16006388-16164166 GCF_059441175.1 Urocampus carinirostris | reverse complement strand
ACAGGACGCAACTTTTTTGACACAAAATTGTCATTATTACCCGATTATTTTTTTTTAACAAAGATTTACCGCACTCCAAACTTTTCATCAGGCAGATTCGCCATTGTTGTTTTGGTCTCGCGGTTCGAGTTTTCGTCTGCACGCCCATCTCGGCAAACGAGATCTTGTTGCTTCGAGATTACGTCCTTGTTGTGGTGGTTGTCGTCGAGTGAAGGTGAACGTTAAGTATACCTCCGAAAAAACAGTTAGTATTAGGTGAAAATCAACACAAAATTGGTAATTTCTTCAGTGTCCCTAATAAGTCGAAACATAATGCAGAAATTGATAACAGCGGCAATAATTCTGGCACGAAAAAACGGCGGAGAAATTCTTTGGAAGATCGCGGAAGCAAGGAAAACACGTGTGTTTGAAGCAAACGATTCGACGGAAGAAAATAAACACAAGAGTACTCCTCGCAAGAAAAGGACTTTTCTGCCAAAATGGATTAAATTATATTCCTGGTTACGCTATGAGGATGATGATAATGGAGGCTACATGTTCTGTGATGCGTGTACCCAGCGTGACAAAAAAACTGGATCGCATAAATCATTTCGCAATACGAACTTTCAGAAAAGCACATTGGATCAACACAACGACAATGAAAAGCACAAATTAGCTATGGAAATTCCGTTGCTGCAGGAAGAGAGAGGCAAGTATGACTGCTTTGTATTACCAATTAACTGTGTTGATTAAAACTGAATGAAAATATAGATTAACATAATTATTTCAGCAATATTATTTCGTATAATGTACAATATTGTTGTGAACTGAAAAATCTTGAAGTGATAACTGATTTGTATTACCAATAAACTGTGATGATTAAAACTGAATGAATATATAGATTTATATTATATATTTGCTGCCGATTTACAATTTCAACCTCGATAACATTACATTTTAGGGACCCATAGATCTCTGTTGGAACCCATAGATTTTTGAGCATGCGAGTCCCCGGGACCAACGTCTATTCAGAGGTAAAATGAACATTGGCTAAATAAAAAACAAAAAGAGATATATTCAAATGAAAACGATAATTTCACTTACTTTAAAAATACCAACATCAACATATAACTATGATAACAAATCACGAGTGAATATATTTTTAAAAATATTCATAAAAAAGGGGAAAAATTATTGTAGGATATTTCAAACAACAGTATGACAAAAAAGGAATATTCTGATCTTTATTCAAAATTGGAAAGCATACAATTAGGTCGGGATTAGAAAAAAAAACAATGCACAATACTCTCAACTGAGAAAACAAAAGAAAGATGCAGATAACAAAGTGAACAAAATGATTTACTCAATCACAACAAGAAAGGAAAACATGTTATCTTGTCAGTTTTAAAATAAAGCAAAACACACAAAAAATGGTGTCAATTGCTACTTGGGCCACCAAGTGAGTTTTACTGTGACATTTAATAAGCGCACCGTGCAGATTTAAGGTGGATGCCTCAGCATCTCCATTGGCTGTTAATTTCTGCAAATAATTACACACAAGTGCCTCGCGTGACATTAAAACTTCACAGACGGCCATCAAGTGCACATGTGCTCAGAAAGATCAAAGCATTACATTTCTATCAAAACCGTCTTTGTTTATTTTGTCATGGTTTCCGAGCGTTTGGGAAGCTCCAATATCAGTGGATGAATCTGCAGCAGGAAAAATGGAGCATGCGCCGACGAACCGAGATGTCAAAAAAGAACATGATGAAAATGTTACGGTACGTCCCTTCTTATTTACAGAGCCTTCAAATCAAGTCATCGCGGCTGTTTAATCATAAGATGACATTGCTGCCTGCGAGTGTTTGATGTGCATCTGTAAATGCTTTGTGGGCGGTTCGTCTAGTCAGCAGCAATGTCAACAAGCCCCTGCCCTGCAATGAGGTGGCGAAAGGGAAATTGCATAGGTGGCAGCCGTGAATTGGGCGAGGTTTGTATCTGGTGAGGCAAAGTCAGATTTACAATGAATTTACAGCGAATTCATCCATTCGTTGGCAGAGTGGAGGGGGACTAAGAATAGAAGAACCCAGAACAGGCTCCTACTGTAGTATACAAACTGTTGAAAATATAACGCTCAGAATCTTATCATCTTACCTTTACTAATACCAAATTTTCACGACTATAAGGCGCACCGTTTTTTTTTTTTTTTCCAAAAAGCTGACCATGCGCCTTACATGTGAATCAATATTGAGTCTCAAGGTCTCAAAACTAAGGCAAGCAGCTGCCGACTAGATTTTCTTCCCGTAGGAGAAATAGTCCGCGGTGTATGCTTGGATATATATACCGGCGTTTCATTTCCTAACCAATGTGCCAATCATCATTTGAACCAGTCAGTATTGGCTAAAGGTATTCAGAGGTAAAGGAGGCGGGTCCTTCAAATAAATTTTCAGGCTCGCAGAGGCTAAGCGGGGCAAAACGCAGCTTGCAATTGGCCCAAAGAGATGTGAGTCACACGTTTGGTTGCTCTACATCCCTGAGAAAACATTTTTTACTACTGTAGTCTGTATTTGTAAACAGGAATTATGTGGCTAAACAAACAGCTAGCAACAAGCAACGTCCATCGACGCAGATGCTTCTCAGGGGATTTTTTTTCATTTTATTTGCATCGTTGCGTGTTTTTCAGTATATAAAAAATTTTAAACGGTTGGATTTACAACACTCACAGATGTAAGAGGACCATGGTTGCGTATTATTGTTGAACGTGATGACTGCAAGACGACTTTGGTGAGCTAACCCGGCTTCATATTTTCCCAGTATCTTTCAGACTGATCTTGATGTTTCTATGATGAGTGTATTTTTCAATTTAATTCAAATTGTTTATTGTCATGTGCACAATAAGGAACCACGTTTCCCTGCACAATAAAATTCTTACTTTGCTGTCCACACAGTTGCAATTGAAAAAGAAAATAGAATTTAAGAAATGGTTGGAATTTCTTAAATCCTAAGAGTTTAACCTTCCTAATGATATGTGGAATGACACATTTGAGTGATTGGTGACAACATACAGACACCGTATATGCTTCTTTGCGAGCATTGATAGATATGCAATCCTACTTTTTTAAATAAAGGCTAAAGAAAGGTAATAATCAAACATTACTGGCTGGTTGCACTTGATTAGCTGTCACCTTTCAACAATTGCATTGTTTAATATTGAAAACCATACTAGAAGCCAAATAGGAATCCATGGTCTCACTATTCCCTCCTTCTATGCATGAGGCAGGAAAATTGTGTGCATCACTCTCCATCTGTGGACGGCAGAATACGCTACACTAATTGTATTATAGTAATCCCTCGCTACTTCGTGGTTCGGTTATCGCTGATTCACAGCTTCGCGGATTTTGAATTGAATTGTCTTTATTGTCATTGATCTCAACGTATCATGCATGTGTTTTAAGTAGACAGCACGCAGCAATTGCTATCACGGGAAGCAGGTTAGGAGCAGGTTAGGGAGGGCTTTGTGTGTTGGGTGGGCCTGACTGTCTGTGTGCGCCACTGGTGTATACTGTCAGTCAAACTGGCCTTTAGCGATAGGAACCCTGTAAATATATGAAAGGCGTGATAATTTAGTGATTTTGAATACCATAAATTCCGGACTATAAGCCGCTACCAAACCTTCAACCCTGTGTTACATGTCGAAGTGTCCTTGGGTAAGACACTGAACCCCTAATGTCCCCAATAAACAGGTTAGGTTAGCGCCTTACATGGCTGCACGGCCGCTATTGGGAAATGTGAAGCACAATGTAAAGCGCTTTGGGAAGTCTTGACTTGAAAAGCGCTATATAAATGCAGATCATTTCATTTTTTTCACTGTGCTGCGAGCGTGTTGCTAGTAGCGTTTTGCTACCCTTCACAGACACGGTTTGGGATGAAAGTTATATTATTATTAAAGCTTTGAAAACTCTCTCGGTGTACCGTCTTTCTTTGTAAATACAGTATGTGTAACCATGTATAATATGTATTTGCAACTGTATATTTTTGTAATGTATTTATTTGTATTTATTTTGGACACTTATTCTGATAAGTCTTGCACTAACCAATTAAAAAGAAGGGGCGTAACACGCGGCGGATGACTGGGAGTGAGGACCGGTGAAGGTGAGTGTTTGTGGACACGGCAGACAATAGTGGATATATATTTTCCCCACCTTTACCTTTGGAAATATACACTTTTTTTCCTTGGATTACCTTTAACGGGACCCTGACTCTGCAGGCCTGCAACCAATGTTAACTACCGGTATTTTCCGTTATTTTGCCGGCTGTGATTTTAGAACTGCGTACTATATGTTCAGTTAAAATTGCAGGACTCAAAGTAAGGTTTGGCTTAATTTTGTGATTATGTTACATGTTTTAATGTGGGCGCATGCGGCTTATATGCAGGTGCGGCTTGTGTAAGTACAAAAGCGGCTGTCCTCTTAAAATGTGGTGGGTGCGGCTTATAATCATATGCACTCTATAGTCCGGAATTTACGGTAATAAAATCCAACATTTGTGAATTTAAATGGAAAATATCTTCACACTGAATAAATATACACATTTGAAATAGTTTTGATTTTATATTTTCATGACTGCATGTCGGAACATACCAAGTGCTACGTTTGCGTTTCTTTCTGGATTCAGTCTCTGAGAGTTGGGACTCAGGAGGAAGGCAAGCAAACATGTCAAAGCAATTAGTTGGCTGGCATCTTGATTCACAGTGTTAACGTCATTTTAGGACATCAGGGTGAGGGGGACATTGTTTTTTTCTGTATGACAGACACACGCTGGCGACTGCAAATGCCATCCCGTTTGGCAAGTCTAGTGCCTTTCCAATGAGCCTGGCAGAACACTTTCAACATTTTTACATCCTCCCGTCATGATTCCTAAGCATAAAGTGTCACATAATAATTTCATAATAACCCCCCCAAATGGTATTTCTTTTGGTGCATCAAGACGGGGTGTGTCTCACAGTTCGTCCCGCGCCGTGCTGTCCAGCGGCGAGTGAAGCACATCCGAGTTCTGAGCTTCGTTGCTGAGTTGCCCCTGCTGGCGTGTTTTTCCCGAGCGTCCCCGGTCCCAGTCGGTGTGGATTTTTTCATTGTTCCAGACAGTGGACGTCTCCGTGTCGCTAATGTAGCCCGAGTCGCCTGTGTAGTGGGTTGGGAACACTAAGAGGGGCTCCACTGAGAATGCTTTCAGGTCTCGCGTCTCAAACTGCTCCATGTAATCAGACCTGAGGGAGAGGAAGTCACATCTCAATGTGCGCAGTCAAAATAAAAGCTTTTATGCAGGCATGTCAAACATACAGTCCGTAGGCCAGCCCGTTGGATGATTTTTACCTGGCGCGCCAAAAATCTCTGAGTATGACATAAAATGAAGCGAGTCTCTAGGTCATTTTGTATCAAAATTTAGTATTTTTTATACAGAAATGCAAACCAGATGCCTTCTCCAGCCGCTACAGTGCAGTGTTTAGTTTGATTTGTGTGGTGATTTGGTTCAGGTGTAAATCTGCATTGACTCAACTGTTAAAATAAATCAGTTAACATTTTTAATGCATCAATACATTTGGATCTGAGAGAAAACCAAATATTCGCCTAACAACTTATCTATGACGGGAGTGCAGTACTACCACATTACTACCTTTGAGGCTGGTGTTGAGTTGATCATTATTTTGTTTTCAGGACTCTTACTCATAATATATAATTATTTAATGAGACTTCCATATACTTTTTGCAAGCTTTAAGTGACACATATTTACCCGAGGGATTTATTTTTAGTGTTACTGCGCACTCTTGTAGACAAAAAAAATCTGATCTGGAGGAATCATAGCTTTGATAAAGAATGGAGGAGAACTTATGAACAATCAGCAACCATATCTCAGAGCTGACCGTAAATACATTCTACATACACTTACTCGGTTGTAACATATTGTCAGATTGTATTCTTGAAGACATTGAAAAGATGACTTATTTGGACCTAAATTTGGACCACAATATAGGTGAGGTTAACATAACAACTACTTTTGGACCAAATTTGGTTCATGTTGTATGAGCTAAGCACACCCTAATTCTAGATCTTTTTTGGACATGTCTAAAACAAACCAGACGAGGTTTAGGCCAAAACAAACATCATGCTTCGAGAAATTGGATTTAATACTGTAAATAATGTCCACAACAAACTCTGAGCCAAAACTGTTCCCAACCTGCCTAAACCTCAAAGCTTTAGCTAATGTTTTTTTCCATTAAAGGTGCAAAACTCTTACACTGGATGTTTATTGAACATGATAGGAAGAAACTCGTCCACGGGAAGCACCCTCTTCAAAGGCTCGGCTCTTAACAGCTTCTGTGCCCCTTGCAAGGATATCATGTAACCCAGAGTCCAGTAGGAATAGTCTGATTCCACCAGATTATGGATGTTGGGGACCGCTTTCTCTGGGTGGTCCACCTGCATCCGCTTGCGGCCGATGTAGCTGCAGAGAGAGGGGCGAGAGGACAGAACTTCGTTTTGTTTTTGCCTGCGGGAGTGGAATCAACGATTGCTCACATGAGATCCCAGTCAAGTCCTTCGTCCTCGATTTCTTTCATCAGGTACATCAGGCGCCGCTTGAAGAAAATCTCGAAGCGCAAGTCGTCTTCGATCACCAGGGAGGTCAGCAGGCTGCGGTCTGAAATCTGATCAGAATTATGTTGTTTTTGTTATTCGAGATCATACTCAAAATCCTAGGTAAATAATACTGTAGTTATTGCAATTATATTATCATTAAGGATATCTGCAAAAAACACATGCACACTACAAATACAAATTAGACTGTTTAGGAAATTTATTATGTCATCATTTTCTGACCTCTTTCCAGATGTTATAGTGCGAAAGGAAGCACCCCAACTCTCCTTTGGTCAGCGGGCGGCCATGATATGGGTCACTGTAGCCGGGAAGCATTTGGATGCCCATCGCCTGGACATTGCTCATATTCAAAGCCCTTCAGGCAGACAAGGGCAAGAGGAATAAGACTGAGCCAGACTATAAACCACATATGTAAATTCAAAACCCACATATGTCCCCTCAAGAAAGTTTTTTCAAACCCTGAGATGATTTTGATTCATTATTGTATAATACCCCAGGAATAGTTGCATCTTTGCTTTCACTGTACGTTTCGACTTGTACCGTAAATTCCGGACTATAAGCCGCTGCTTTTTTCCCAAATGTTCAACCCTGCGGCTTATTCAGTGATGTGGCCAAATTATGTATTTTTTCTAACAGCCGCCAGCGACGCTTGAGTACAAGAGGTAAGATGGCGCTCGAGTACAAAAGGTAAGATTTAGACCGGTGGAATATATGCGAGTGTGCTGCTAGCGTGTTTTTGAATAAAAAAGCGTAGAACGACGTCTACATGACAAACTCTCTTTCCCATACTGGGGAGAACGACTTTAAAGATGTCAGTTATAAGGAGGAAGATGAGCACGGTTTACCATGATTTTTACAAGAACCGTATTTTTTTTTTTATCAGACCCGTTTCTTTGTGAAGCGAGCGTGTTCCTAGTAGCGTTTTGCTACCTTTCACAGACACGGTCTGGGATGAAAGTTATAATATTATTATTAAAGCTTTGAAAACTCTCTTGGTGTACCGTCTTTCTTTGTAAATATGTGTAACCATGTATGATATGTATTTGCAACTGTATATTTTTGTAATGTATTTATTTTAAGGACTTATTCTGATATGTTTTCCACGGGCGAATGAAAAAGAAGGGGCGAATACAACGGGGGCTGATGGGAAGTGGAGTAAAGGTGAGACGTGTTTGTGGACTCAGCGGACAATAATGGATATATATTTTTCCCCACCCTTACCTTTGGAAATATACATTTTTTTCCCCTTGGATTATTTTCAACGGGACCGGGACTCTGCAGGTCTGCGTCATATCTTAAGTACCGGTATCATTTTACATTCAATTTGCCGGCTGTTGTTTTGGACTGGGTATTGGCCTTTTGGCTGAGAGTAAGTGTCCCGGCTCCTAGGCTTTGTAGCGTATTATGAACTGACCAATAACGGATAATGGATAATGAATAACGAAGATAGATCAATAACCCTTAAAAACCCCAAACCCCTCTAAAATTGTCTACTATTTATTTAGTAAATGATGACACCGTCAGCTGCTGGCAGGGCTAGCTTGGCCTTTTGGCCGTACCTCTTGCCATGATCTTTGATTTTTGCATTTCGGAGATGGAATAAGAGCTTGCTCTGTCCACTCCACGCATCGGCCCGGTATTGCAGTACCTCCGGGAACGGTGCATTCGCAATGATCGCAGCAAGGCTTTAGGGCTAGGACCTTAGCTTGGCCTTTTTGCTGAGAGTAAGTGTCCCGGCTCCTAGGCTTTGTAGCGTATTATGAACTGACCGATAACGGATAATGGATAATGAATAACGAAGATAGAACAATAACCCTTAAAACCCCCCCCCCCTTAATTTGGCCTTTTGCTAGGTCCTTAGCTTGGCCTTTTGGCCTTATGCTTGAGAGCTCATTTTTGCATTTTGGAGATGGAATAAGAGCTTGCTCTGTCCACTCCACGCATCGGCCCGGTATTGCAGTACCTCCGGGAACGGTGCATTCGCAATGATCGCAGCAAGGCTTTAGGGCTAGGACCTTAGCTTAGCCTTTTGGCTGAGAGTAAGAGTCCCGGCTCCTTGGCTTTGTAGCGTATTATGAACTGACCGATTACGGATAATGGATAATGAATAACGAAGATAGATCAATAACCCTTAAAAACCCCAAAAACCCCCTTAATTTGGCCTTTTGATGCTAGGTCCTTAGCTTGGCCTTTTTGGCCGTGATGCTAGGTCCTTAGCTTGGCCTTAATTTGGCCTACAGCAAGGCTTTAATGCTAGGACCTTAATCTGGCTCTCTATGAAGTCACTATCTTTGATTTTTGCATTTCGGAGATGGAATATGAGCTTGCTCTGTCCACTCCACGCATCGGCCCGGTATTGCAGTACCTCCGGGAACGGTGCATTCGCAATGATCGCAGCAAGGCTTTAGGGCTAGGACCTTAGCTTGGCCTTTTGGCTGAGAGTAAGTGTCCCGGCTCCTAGGCTTTGTAGCGTATTATGAACTGACCGATAACGGATAATGGATAATGAATAACGAAGATAGATCAATAACCGGAGGTACTGCAATACCGGGCCGATGCGTGGAGTGGACAGAACAAGCTCTTGGACACCTGGATGCCACTCTGCGCTCAGCCACTGGGACTGAGGCTGGACCGCGGCCGTAAACTTCTGGCCGTGAAGCAGATGTCGTTGAGCGTTGTTGGACGTTTTGAGACCGCCATATAGACGAGATAGAGCAGTGCTTTACTCGCGGTCGGAAATTTTCACGTGGTTGGCCGCGTTCAAAACTTTTGAGCTGCTCAAAAGTTTGAGCACGTGTTAAACCGCGTGCCGCACACGTGGTCAACACGAGGTAATGACGCGGAAATGACGCGGAACGACGTGCTCTGGCCGCGGCCAGGGCGTAGTTACACATGGGTAGGACGGGAAATTTCAGCGGGTAATCGTGGGCGGAGCATGGTAATAGCATGTTCTGCGCCTGTATCGCGGTGTTATTACGTGAAATTAGCGTGTTACGCGTGTGACAGTCAAACGCCTTTCTCCGCGTATATACAGCGCGATTTGCCGAGCACACCATTGTGCTCGTGACGTCAAGGGGGTGAACATGGATCACCGTCAGCGTAGTTTCTCTTCATTTCGAATAAATCTTTCGGTGCATTATCAATGGTCGTAGCAAGGCTTTGATGCTAGGTCCTTAGCTTGGCCTTTAGTCCTTAGCTTGGCCTTTGCCATGATCTTTGATTTTTGCATTCCGGAGATGGAATAAGAGCTTGCTCTGTCCACGCATCGGCCCGGTATTGCAGTACCTCCGGGAACGGTGCATTCGCAATGATCGCAGCAAGGCTTTAGGGCTAGGACCTTAGCTTGGCCTTTTGGCTGAGAGTAAGTGTCCCGGCTCCTAGGCTTTGTAGCGTATTATGAACTGACCGATAACGGATAATGGATAATGAATAACGAAGATAGAACAATAACCCTTAAAAACCCCTTTAAGAGCTTGCTCTGTCCACTCCACGCATCGGCCCGGTATTGCAGTACCTCCGGGAACGGTGCATTCGCAATGATCGCAGCAAGACTTTAGGGCTAGGACCTTAGCTTGGCCTTTTGGCTGAGAGTAAGTGTCCCGGCTCCTAGGCTTTGTAGCGTATTATGAACTGACCGATAACGGATAATGGATAATGAATAACGAAGATAGAACAATAACCCTTAAAAACCCCTTTACTCTTAGGGATCATTTCTATAGTTTTTGACTGTGCATTCGCAATGATCGCAGCAAGGCTTTAGGGCTAGGACCTTAGCTTGGCCTTTTGGCTGAGAGTAAGTGTCCCGGCTCCTTGGCTTTGCAGCGTATTATGAACTGACCGATAACGGATAATGGATAATGAATAACGAAGATAGATCAATAACCCTTAAAAACCCCAAACCCCTTTTGGCCATGATCTTTGATTTTTGCATTTCGGAGATGGAATAAGAGCTTGCTCTGTCCACTCCATGCATCGGCCCAGTATTGCAGTACCTCCGGGAACGGTGCATTCGCAATGATCGCAGCAAGGCTTTAGGGCTAGGACCTTAGCTTGGCCATTTGGCTGAGAGTAAGTGTCCCGGCTCCTAGGCTTTGTAGCGTATTATGAACTGACCGATAACGGATAATGGATAATGAATAACGAAGATAGAACAATAACCCTTAAAAACCCCTTTTGGCCGAGAGTAAGAGTCCCGGCTCCTAAGCTTTGTAACGTGTTATGAACTGATCGATAATTAGCAAAATAGATAAAACAATTACCCTCAATAAACCCTCCCCTTCAGCGTAGTGTTCTCGTCTTAACCCATATCTATTTCTTGACATTTCTTTTTCAAGATGATAAATTACATATGATGCCAGAGCTTGAAATCTTGATATTCACGGGACTGTGTCTAGAGCGTTTATGAATTCTACAGCCCGAGAAATACATCCCTGCCGAGATTTGCATTTCGTCGCTTCTCCAACCAGTTTTACCTCGTTTTATCTCACTTATAGGGAATGTAATGGCGAACATATAACCAAATCCACATCGTCTTGCATTCGTTGGGAATGTAATACAACATGATCCATTCCGTATTTATTTTTGTTGTGAACGTAATCGAACGGTAAATCCTTCTCCCCTCGCGTGAACGCGCATTCTGCTGCGCTTTCATCAGAAGCGATCGTATTCTATATTAAACGCTTATTAAAACAATAAAGCAAGCTAATTATAATAATTGGGAGATCCTAGTCTATATAACGCGTTTATTTAAACAATAAAGTGCGATCGTATTCTACAAAATGCGTTTGTTAACGCGGATGAAAAGGTCAAAAGCGATCGCAGCAGAATGCGCGTTCACGCGAGGGTGTGGGGGGGTGGTTGTGTTGCGTAGGAGTCGGATTTGGGCACAACACCGGCTCGGGAGCTTTTATACCCGTGGTCCACACGAGAAAATGACGCAGAAATGACGCGATGAGGAAGCGGAACAGTCGCCGGCGTCTTTTTTCCGGCCATACCACAGACGAACGGCGGGTTGTCAAATTTTGCGCATTTTCCATCCCGGGCAACCACGGGCAAAAAAAACCCGCAAAATTTTAGCCGTGATTCAGCCGCAAATGTCTGTGTGACCGGCCCCTAAGACTTAAACATTGGTACCCGTTGCCTCCCTGCATGGCGTTCAGCATTAGGGGTTGGAATTGGGGGGTTTGGTCACCTAATGACTCCCAACGGGTTGAGCGAGGGGGCTTGGAATCCCCTCCTCTGAATCAATCTCCCAAAAAGAGTCAGAAGTGACTCTAGCCACCTCCCACTAGGGGATATGGCTGTGGTATATATATATATATATATATATATATATATATATATATGTATAATGTTAGCAAAAACGTATGCCATTATTTAATTTTTTTTTTCTTCCACTGATCAGCCAAATGTAAGATTCATCCATGTCAGTAGATGGTAGCAAATTACTATTATTTTTTTTCTTTTTATGTACACCGGTACTCATGATCTTTAGTTTACTTAATAACCTATTTTGAATATGCGTGCTATTTTTTTTTTTAGAAAAAAAAACACAAAATGAAATTATAAAAAAAAAGGTAAAAATATGGTAAAATCCCATATTACAGAAACATTTTTTATCCAAACTTAATAACCTTATTTTTTCCTCACCAACTGTGAACAAAAAAATCTTAATACTGTGGTGATAGTTTAGGCCTTAAAACTATGAAAGTGATGCCGGGAATAAAAATGTTAGAAAATATTGTGCTTTGAAATTTTGTTGTTGGAAAAGGTGTGTCTCGAGGCAGCATTAGCTCAGGAGGTAGAGCGCTCGTCTTGGGTTACATGTCGGAGTGTCCTTGGGTAAGACACTGAACCCCTAATGCCCCCAATAAGCAAGTTGGCGCCTTGCATGGCTGCACGGCCACTATTGGTGTGTGAGTGTGTGTGAATGGGTAAATGTGAAGCACATTGTAAAGCGCTTTGGGAAGTCTTCATTGACTTGAAAAGCGCTATATAAATGCAGATCATTTCATTTCATTACTTGGCTCAAAAAGGGTTGGGAAACACTGGCATAGATTATGATTACAATATTTAACTGCACTCACTTTCCATCAACGGCCTCGATGACTTTGCAGTCAATCTCCTGTTCGTAGAGAGTTCTCAGCATGCGCTCCCTGCGGTCTGTCCGCCTCCGGAGGTTGATCATGAAGACCTACATGGCCCCACAAGTAGCGCTACTTGTAATTTACCGGTAAGTAAGTGAGTAAGTAATAGCTGGATGGATAGAGATACATACATCGACAGACAGATAGACAGACAGATAGATGGATAGATAGATCGTTATCTTTCTTACTTCGTCAAAACCCATTTTGTCTTGTTGTTTGGTGGGGGCGGGAATGTATTGGGACGGTAAGACGGGCGCTTGTCGCACTAGCAAGACAGACAGCGCTCCAGTTAGTTGATGGCGTTGCGACGCTAGAGCAGCAAGAACAATTTGATCGCTCACCATTCAACTCCAGCAGGCAATGCATGAAACTCTCAGCCTCGTCTTGCAAGGTATTGTGAGAACGCAGCGGCACAGGGATGTAGCCGTACGCCTCTCGGTTGCACAGGAACATCTGCACGTCTGTCGATTTACAGAATGCCGGACACATTCAGCGTGAAACAATCAAGGCAGCCGCTTTTCGCGTAAAGAGATAATTTTGTTGGCTTGGAAAAAGGAAAAACAATCGTTATCTTCATGAGGGACTTAAGAATATAAAAACATTCCACTTAAATGTATAGTTTATATAACAGCATGTGGTGCTAAAACCTCTGACCATATGTAACCACAAGGGCGTTCATGGGGTACTATAAGCATATTATTACAAGTACACTTTTTGTCTATGTTGAGTTGCAGACAACCAAACATTTTTCCGAAAACACTCACTTCACTCTTGGTTTATTTATAGCTTATATAACATTTAATGAGTTTAGAACAAAGATCCTGACGAATGTGAATCTAACAACACTTATCGGTGGTATTTTTTTAACATTATTCCAATGTTTTTAATCACATTATTATTTGTTCTCTTATCTGTACAGGTGTTTAAATATAAGTGTTTTTGATTCTTAATAATGCAATGATATTGTAAATAAAATTAAAAAGTTACATAGTCATTACTTCAAAAGGCCAATTACTGCAGAATTTCTACTAACTTTTTTAGGCCTTTATAAACATTAATATAATTTTAAAGATGATATTAAAAACACTTATCATCATTCAATATTTCACTGTCTGTGTAGTTAGTTAATGAAATACAGCATTGATGTTTAGATTTGCGTACTGAACATAAATGACTCAATCCAAGCATCAACACTGGTGTTGACACCAGCCTTTTTCTAAGGTATCCTACTCACAGTAGTGGCTATGAACAGTGTCTGTTGCCTTTTTGTAGCCAATCTAAGACCAGGAAATAAAAACACAAAGTCAAATTAACAAACAACGTTCTGTCATTTATTTATAAGAATTTTCTTTAATGGAATTGTATATTGAAAATCATTTTTGGGGGTGAACTATTCATTTTGCTTAAATGCTTTCATTGTTGGTGTCAATTACTGTGGATTTTTGATATTTCATTATTTTTTGTCTAAGGCTAAACTGTCATATACATCTACAGACGCTCCCCTACTTACAACCATTCGACTTACGCAAAACGGTAGATATGAACATTTTTTTTCCGGGATGTCGAAAAACATTGCTGTAAGTTAGATTTTGTATTGTGTGCACCTTTTTCCGAGTACAGGACATTACTGTAGTGCTTCTTCCCGCCTCTACCGGCGTGTGGCGCTGTGACAGGTCACCCAGCATCCACCCAAGGAAGAAATCCGCTTCCTCTTCCTAGTTCGTGTGTAAACATATCTCCTTCACCAGCTCGTAATCCCACCAATGCCACCAAGGTAGCGTGTCGTTTTGTGTGGGTAATGGGTTGCTCCTTGTTAATGAAAAAAATACTCAGAAACACTTACGGTCTCTTTGGAGAGCGACAACCGTCAGCATCCGTTTATTGTAAAGACACCGAACTCTCTCCAAAAATAAACTCTTGCGCTCCCCTACACTCTTGCACCAACTCTCGTGACGTTCGTCGCCCTTCTGACATCATTCATGCAGACCTAACATTCTATGCCTACACTATCTCCAGCCCGCTAAGAACTTTGACATTTTTATTGTTTAATATCTCATGCAGGGCAACACGGTGGAACAGTGGTTAGCGCGTGTGCGGAACAGTTCTGAGGTCATGAGATCGAACCTTCCTGTGTGGAGTTTGCATGTTCTCCCCATGCTTGCGTGGGTTTCCTCCGGGCACTCCGGTTTCCTCCCACATACAAAAAACATGCATATCAGGTTAGTCGACCGGTCCAAATTTTCCCTAGGTGTGAATAGAGTGGAATAAGAGAGCTTGATACGGTTGAGAAAATGATTTGAACGCTTTTTTTCAGCCACTTTTTACCACGTAGAAAGACCTCTTGAAGCGCATCTTCCAAAAGTAAGTTAAACTCAACTTTATTTATCTTTACAGAGCATATTATTTTGTGAAATGTATATTTTTAGTACAAAACAATACAGGTTACGTATACAAGCCTTAAACATAATTATATAAACTGTAAACATACAAAATATAGCACTGAAGCAACTTACGGACAAATTCAACTTACCAGCAATCGTCCGGAACCTAACTTGTTCGTAGGTTGGGCGTATTCATTTATTGAGTATCATCTCCAGATTATTTTAAATAATTGTACACAACTGCCACTATCACACAATATATAAAGCTGTTGTACCAAATAAAATGACAGAATAAAAGGCGCATTATAGGAAAATAATGAACCCATCCATCCAACCATTATTTTCCGCTTATCCGGGGTCAGGTCGCAGGGGCAGCAGCCTCAACGCGGAAGCCCAGACCTCCCTTTCCCCAGGCACTTCTTCCAAAATGAACCCGTACTCATAAAATGATTGTGTAAGTTTCTCTCGGTTTTCACCTGCCCTCCGTGCCGAGTAGGCAAATATGATGATATCATCAAAAGCCCAATTGTATTCCGGATGCGGCGGGTGAAAAGCCAGCTCCCTGGACGCCTCCTTCCGTAGGTCAATCAGAAAGGTGGAGTGAACCATAGGTACTGCAAAACAACCTTTCCGCACCCGCTTCCTTATGGGCATGTATGCCGGGGTGCGCTTGTAGTATCCCTAAAGAAAAACCAAAACGTGCTTTTGTACTCATTCGTCGTTGTTATCAACATTTAAAGTAGCAAGTGCTAACCTGGCTGGTCATCCCACACCAAAAGTTGGAATAGGCTGCACGGGAATCCAGCATGGGAGCAATGACGGTCTTATTCTCGCTCATCAGGTTCAAAAGGACTTTTGGGTTGGTAAGCAGGTTGTCGCAGTCCACTACCTGCAAAATGGTCAAACATTTTTGCTGCCATGATCACACACAGGGCAGAACGGCGGCGCAGTGGTTAGCGCGTGTGCGGCACAGTTCTAAGGTCTTGGGAACCTCCTGTTTGGGTTGGAATCCAGCTACCGGACTTCCTGTGCGGAGTTTGTATGTTCTCCCCGTGCTTGCGTAGGTTTCCTCCGGTCACTCCTCCCACATTCCAAAGACATGCATTTCAGGTGGATTGGCAGGTCCAAATTGTCCCTAGGTGTGAATGAGCGAGGGAGTTGTCTGTCCCTGTGTGCCCTGCGATTAGCTGGCAACCAGTTCAGGGTGTCCCCTGCCCACTACCCAATGATTGCTGGGATGGGCTCCAGCACCCCCGTGACCCTACTGAAGATAAGCGGTGCAGCTAATGAGATGATCACACACATGGTTTTATAGTGCTTCTCCTGCTGCTATGCAGGCAGTATGCTCTGTAAGTATACAAACATGCTCACTCAGTATACTATACTAATTGAAATATACTGCTTGGTTTGTATTCCTTCATCTGTTACTCATAGTGAAAACCATGCTAGTTTTGTTCGCATGCACCAATAAATGCTTGGTTTGCAGTTGACTAGGAAAAAAACTTTTTAAGGAGTGTTTCAGAACATTTTTGGTTGTACAAAATGCTCAAAGTGGATTTCTCAATGCTGCATTCTGCTAAATTAAAGCCCAAACTTAAACTGCAGGGAGTGGGCGAGGCTTGTGTACAAATAGAAAGTTTCACAGAAGCTCATTATTGTGCCAGTGCGAGGAGATGACGGGGAAGAACCACACCAGAAGCTAAACGCGGCAGTCAAATATGACAGGCTCCATTTCAATATGATTTCCAGTGCTAAATAAGTCCCTGTACTTATCCGGTAACTATTATTGGACTACAAAAAGGCACCAGAGTGGATGCTTGGATTTTTTTATGTTGAATGTCTTTTCATACAAACTGTGTCAGAAGCGAAAATAAATTGATTGGACTTTATTACGCTTGTGCAAGGTTAAGGTTATTATCAGTAATTTTCTCAATCATTTTGTAGTCCTTTTTCAGACAAATCAATACAGTGCCTAGGGAGAAATAGTTGAGGAACTTGAGCTGTTTTGTAAGGAAGTATAAGAACATTTTTGTTTCAAGATGTGCCAAACTTATAGGTGGTGACGAGCAAAGTGAAACCTCATGGACCAATGAACCTTTGGTAGACATTTGTCACTCTGTGTTTCATTTATTTCTTACTGACCTCTGCTGCAAAAATCTGTCATTTCTTCTTTTTTTTCCCTGTCTTTTTTAATCTTCTTTATCTTCTTGTTTTCTTTTTTTGTCTCTTGTTTCTTTCTTTTCCATAATAATTGGTAATATACCCTGAGGTCTTTAACAATTCCAGCCTAGGGGAAAGTAATGGCTTCCCTATCCTCAGAGAACAAGTAGAAGTAGCAATTCACTCAATGAACAACCGAAATTCTCCAGCAATTGACAACATCCCTACAGAACTTATACAAAATGGTGGTGAGCAAACTATAGACAAAGATTTGCAGAAAGATCTGGCAAACATGACAGTGGCCATCTGCATGGAAAAAAATCGCTAGTAATTATGCTACCAAAAGAAGGAAACTTTCAACTATAGGACAATCAGTCTCACCAGCTATGAAAGTAAAGTAATGCTAAAGATCCTACTGAGTTGACTGGGTGAAAACATCCTAGCCGTAGAACAGGCAGGTTTCAGGGAGCACCACAGAACAGATTTTTAATATACGCATCCTATGTGAGAAGTTTCAACAACACCAGAGAAACCTCTATCACATTTATGTTGATTTCAAGAAGGTGATGATTTAAAGAGTATGGCAAGCCGCTTTACGGGCCACCATGCGGAAGTACAAAATATGTACAGAGAGCTAGAACCTGTCCACAAATTGAAATACCTTGGAGCTGTCATATCACAAGAGGGGTCAGGGGTCAGAACCAGATATCATGGCCAGAATAGCTCAAACCACAGACGCACTCTCTAGAAATAAACCCATCTGGAGGGGCAAGAACATTACAGTCAAATGAAAGATCAGACTCATGCAAGCGCAACAGTGGAGAAGGCTGTTCTCAGTGTGCCGCGACAACCCATGTGGTTAAGGGATCTGTGAACCGTGAAGTGGTTCTATATGATCAAAGAAAAAAGAATAAACTTAAGAACTGCTTGTGAGTTGAAAGCAAAGCTCTTTTTAGTGAGCCGAGCCAACAGATACAGTTCTCTAAAAAGACTCGGAATTCCCATCACCACTCGCTCTGCATTTGCACCACATTTAGCCCTCTCTCTGCTGGCGTGACACATCAGCAAAAGCGAACAATCGATCAAACCCGGTCAAGTGACCCAATCGGCTCGCCAAGCTTGGCCAAAAACGAGGCTTCATTTTCTCGTTCATGTGACCCTACGTCACCGACACATGCATCGAGATGTGGCTTCTTTTTTACGCCGAATAATACTCAACGCAAACTTCGAAGCCGCGCTTTATTTTGCTCAAAACTACTTAGAGACATACCCGAAAAGACTTGTGGCTGTAATCGCAGCAAAACGGGATAGACCATAGTATTAACTCAAAAGGGGCCAACATTTTTGCATTGTGTACTTTAAAAAAAAAAATGTTTATTTTGTTAGCACAATCTAAAATCACAGTTGCGTACCACAAGTTGTTGATTCTTAGCAAAGTTTTAAATTGTTTCCAACTATAAGTTTGAAGCCTGAAATATGGCAATATGTAAAAAAGACCTCTTGGGGGGGCTACCTTTGGAAGACACTATCACTTCATTACTCTGCTGTTAACAATTGTTATGAGTGTTTTTGGGGGGAGTGGATGACGTCACGCTTTTGGACTAGCGTGACGTCATCCACTCTGCTACAAGCACCCCTAGGGCATCATGTTAATCTGTTAATAAACATGTGTTCAAATTTTCAAGACTTTTGAAAATTTAATTTAAGACATTTTAATCCCATCGAAGGCCTTATTTTTAGAATAAAAAATTTGATGCCTTTTAAGACTATCCAGGTATCAGCGGGAACCCTGTCCAAAATACCAGGCAAGAAGAGATATTGCCTTAATTATAAGATACATACATTGTGGTATTGAATTGGGCTTTAACATGACCAAGCATGCTGTGGCCTTGAAAAAAATTGAAGTTGATATTTCTTTACAAGATGAAAAATGCCATTGGTTGGAATAACTGCCAACTGTGACTTCCTTCAGTCCACCTACCATGAAATAGTCAGCCCACATCTCACGGGCCGACTCCAGCGCAACTTGTCGCAGCTTCATAACGTGGTCGTAACGGGATTCTGGCCACTCCTTGGGACCTTCGTCGCCCTCGTAGTGACTGCAACAGAAATCCGAAGCTTGTCTTTCCGGTTCTCACTTCATTTCAAAAACCTTAGCAGGCCACAGACCTGGGCTCCTCCTTGGGCCTCCACTCCACGTAATGGTAAAGATTCTGTACCCTGACGAGCCATTCACGAAGGATGGCTGTGGTGTTGTCCTCGTTATGATCGGTTGCTACCCTGTCGAAATGGAACAAAATGCAAACAAGGTTTTATAGGATCGAAATGCTCTGCTGTAACAACAAAACGCCAAATATGGAATAGACCAAAAGTGTTCACTTAACACAAAAAAAGTAAAGTACTATGTTTAGAAGAGGCATGTCAAACATAGGGCCCTTCTTAAACTTCTGAGTATGTCAAAAAAAGGAGCGCATCTCTATATCATATTTATCAAAAGTTGTGATTTTTTTTAAATGCAAGCCAAATGCTCTCTTGCTTTAGAGGGCAGAGTTGAGTTTGTATAGAATGGTGAGTTGGTCCAGGTGTAAAATTACATTCACACAACAGTTAAACACAGGACCGGCCCAAGCCTTCATGGGGCCCTAAGAAAAATTAGATTTGGGGATTCCTATAACTTGATCATTTGCATACCTACTAGAACTCATTCCATGTCCTAGTATTAATGAAGTCTGATTTTTATTGAAGTTCTGTAGTCTTTTGTAGTGTTACTATAGTTTTTTGTTTTTTTTTACTATTTTTGTAGTATTTCTTAAGTAATTTTTACGTAGTATTTCCATGGTAGTATATTTTCTGTATTTTTGTAGTACTTTTGTTGTATTTCGAAAGTAGATTCTTGTTGTATATCTGTAGTATTTTCGCAGTATATATTTGTATTATTACAGTAGTTTTATGATTATAGTATTTTTGTAGTATTACTGTAGTATTATATCTGTATAATACTACAGTAGGGTGTTTTTGTGTACTATATCTGTTGTATTTTGTAGTATTTCTATATACGTAATAATGTTTGCTGTATATCAGAAGTACCCTGTAGTATATTTGTAGTACAGTGTAACTGTAGTTTTATTTTTGTGATAATTTCATCGGAGAACATTTGTAGTATCACTATATGTGTAACTTGCAGTATTGTGCAAGTTTGTAGTAGTAAAATTTCTTTAGTTGTTTTTATATTATAGTATTATGTATTAGTATTTTTTAGTATTTTAGTAGAAGTATAATTGATGTATTTCCAAAGCAGTATTTTAGTAGTATTTTGTAGAATTTTTGTAGTATTTCCATAGTGAATATTTTGTTTGTTTGTTTGTTTGTACATGATTCAATTGTTTGTTTGTTTGTACATGATTCAAATTGAATCTTTTCTTCCGGCGCCGTCACGAATGGCAGCCACTCCAGCAGCTCCCGTGTTATTTTCGATTGTTCTCGATTGTTCTCAGCTCAGGGATGCTGCTGGAAATGTGAATTTCCCTTCGGGGATGAACAAAGTATCTATCTATCTATCTATCTATCTATCTATCTAGTAGCATTGTTGTCATATTTCTTTTTTGTAAAACTACTGTAGTTGTCTTTTTGTAGTATTTTGGAGTAAATAATTCTGTAGTAGTATTTTGTAATACAGTATCGCTTTAGTAGTATTTTTGTAGTAATCCTATACTATTGTTTTAATTTCAGAATGAAAGCAAAATATAATATGAGGTCCCTGTTTTGAAGCACTATATTTGATGACCATGATGGCACCAAAAAAGGTTAACCACTCTTGAGGGCTCCCTAGAGGTTGCGAGGCCCTAAGCAGTCGCTTAACTCATTTATGCCTAGGGCTCTGGTTAAACAGATTCAAAGCCAAAAATGAAAATCTTTGTGAATAGAGAAGCACGGCAGCTGAGTGGTGAGCGTGGCAGCCCCACAGTGCAAAGATCCAGGGTTCATCTCCAGCTTGTTCCTCCCACATTCCAAAAACATAAATGTTGGGTTAATTGGCCGGTCGGAATTGTCCCTAGGTTTGAATGAAGGAGTGAGTTGTCTGTCTATGAGCCCTGCGACTGGCTGGCAACCAGTTGAGGGTGTCCCCTGCCCACTGCCCGAAGACATTTTTTTTTCTTTAAATTGTATTATTATTTTTTAGACCCAGTTAATGGGTACCAAAACCACCCGCGAAAAGTGAAAATCTGCGAAATAAATATAAAAATATATATATATATATATTTTTTTTTTACTTTTTATTATTATTATTATTTATTTTTCTATTATTTTCTTCTTCTTCACCCATGCATTTGGGATCCCCTGAACTGTAAAACATTGGAATTGTGTTTTCTTTGCTTATTTAATAGTCATTGAAATTCAAAGTGTATTACTGTGTAACTTATTCTGACACAAAATAGATTGATTGTTAATTCTAAACCCTATCAGTGCAGATAAACGTAAATTTTGCTACTAAAAATAGGTTGACAACGAAAATAGAGTAGATGACCGTCTATCAAACTGAAAAATAAATAAAACATCCATCCATCCATTATCTGCACCGCTTATCTTCAGTAAGGTCGCGGGGGTGCTGGAGCCCATCCCAGCTGTCTTGGGCAGTGGGCAGGGGACACCCTCAACTGGTTGCCAGCCAGTCGCAGGGCACACAGGGATAGACAACTCACTCGCTCATTCACACCTAGGGACAATTTGGACCGGCCAATTGACCTGACATGCATGTTTTTGGAACCCACGCAACCCACGGGGAGGACATGCAAACTCCACACATGAAGGTTCGATCTCATGACCTCAGAACTGTGCCGCACACGCGCTAACCACTGCCCCGCCATGCTGCCCCAAATTAAACATATTTAACAAAATAGATATTACCACTCCTCAAACCTAGAACCAGCCCAGTAGCTTTTCTTTCCTCTGTCTAACAGCATAGGAGCTACACTCAGGTATTGCTGAGGTTTGTATTCGAGACTGTATCGCTGTATACAAAAAATGAAATCAACATTTTTTTCTCCTTCTGGCCCTTTCAAAAAATGTTTAAGCCAATGCGGCCCGCGACTCAAAGAGTTTGCCCACCCCTGATCTAAAGTTACATAATAACATTTAAGCTTGAAAATAATGCATGGCGAACCAATGGTTTTTTATTGTCTCTCTGCATGATGTGGATTTAAAAAAATAATGTATTTGTATTTTCTGTAAACATCAGATTTGTCTCAATTTGGCCATTTTTAAAAAGATGGGATTCATTTTTAAGTACTAAAGGTTTTAAGGCTGAGGAAAGCCTGAATAAGGTTGGATGGATGGGGTGAAACGTGTTCTGCATGTGAGGTCGGTTAATGTAATAGATGCAAGAGTGAGTGCCAGGGATAGAAGTGAATGGCGAAGGATAGTTAAGAATGACTGATGCGGAGGGGGTAAACCAGTGTATGCTGTTGGCCCTCTCTGCTGATGAAGGGTTGCATGTCACAGTAACTCACCCCTTGTTCTGCTGTGGGCTTAAGGTTTGGTGTCAGGTTGGGAAGAGCGATGGGTAATGAATGTTTGGTGAATGTGATTGTTTATTCTCGAGGAAAGAAGAAAAACAACGCAAAGCGAGGCCACCAGAAAGCCGTTTCGGCCTTATTTCTAAGCTGACTCATGAAACATGGCAAGAATTTCAAGCATTTACAAGCAATTCCCCTAAAATCCAAGCACTTTCAGTTTACATTAAATTTAAGAATTTTTAAGGATTTTAAGCACCTACACGAACCCTGAAAATAAAAACTAAAACTGAAAATCCACTTGGAGAGCTTAAAATTCTAAACTTAAAGTACAGTTGTTATTTTTTTCACCAGATTTAAACTTTTTTTGTGGCCTCAGGTGATCAGGGTTTGAATTTTTTTATTTTTTTATTTGTGTGATAATTATCTCTTAAGATGAGAACTTTTCAGACCACAGTGACTCTACACATGAGCAAATTAGAATCAGAAATGCATAAAAGGGATGACTTCCAGGCTGACCTCATTTTGCTCACTTTAAAGGGACAGTGTGTCATATCTAGTGCCACCTAGTGGTACAATTTTAGAAAAAATAAAGTCAAAGCGGCATTGATTTGAATACTAGGCAACAATACATGAACCATCATACCGATGTTAATTCTTTTTTTTTTTTTAAATCATTGAATTACATTTGGAATCCCTACCTAGAAGTTGCCGCCATGTTTGTCTGGCATCGTTCTGCACATGGCACTGATTTTCGTTTGACAATACAGTGCCATCTATTGGTCAAACATTACACACTGGGGCTTTAACGTTCCAGCGAAAAAAACAGCGAACGACCACACGCTCAAAAAAAGTGAAGAGGAGCAAAAGGAAATGCCCCGTGTGAGGCTCGAACTCACGACCTTCAGATTATGAGACTGACGCGCTGCCTACTGCGCCAACGAGGCTATACAACCAATCTCGTAACTGAAGGATTAAGAAACTGACTACAGGATAGCGCCATGAAAAAGGATGTTTGATATCGAATTTTAATTACTGGTTTAGGATATTTCTAACGGTGCATCTAACGCTGCCACCGAAAGCACGAATCAGCATTTTCAGTTTGTTACAGGCTGAAATGTGTCCTTTTCCGAACACACAAAATTCCCAAAACATGTTTATGCATGACAGCATTGAAACGAACGCTGAGCTTTCAACATTCAAATAGTGGTATTTTTTTTTCCCACCCTAAGGGTATAAGCGCTATTTTCCGCTCATCTGCGAATACTAATCTCTTCCAAATTCTACACGATAAGAGAGACAAATAGAGTAAGGGAGAAGGTGGAAAAAGAAAAAAAACGGTGAAAAGAGAAAGACTGAAAGATAGATGAAAGAAAAAGTGTGAGAAAGTGTCAGAAATGGAGTGGAAAAAAAGAGTATAAGAAAGTGTGAAAGAGTGAACAATTAAATAAAATGGTGAAAGAGTAAATGAAAGAGTGAAAGAGTAAATTAAAAGGTGAAAGAATAAAAGAAAAGGGAGATACTAAAAGGCTGAAAGAGTAAAAGAAACAATGAAAGAGTGAAAGATTGAGAGAAAAAAAGAAAGAAATAGCAAAGAAAAAGAGTGAAATAAAGAGTGAATTAAAATGAGTGAACAAAAGAGGAAAAGAAAGTGTGAAAGAGTGAAAGAGTAGAAGCCAGAGTAAATGGGAGGGTGAAAGAGTAAATGAAAGAGTGAACAAGTGAAAGAAAAGGTGAAAAAATAAAAGGGAAAGGGGGAGAGTAAAAGGTGAAAGAGTAAAAAAACAATGAGAGAGTGAAAGACTGAAAGAAAAAAAGAAAGAAATACTAAAGAAAAAAAATGAAACAAAGAGTGAATAAAAGAAAGAGTGAACAAAAGAGTAAAAGAAGGTGTAAATGAAAGGATGAAAGAGTAAAAGAAAGAGTAAATGAAAGAGTGAAAAAGCAAAAGAAAAGACGAAATGTAAATGGTCTGCATTTATATAGCACTTTTTCAAGTCAATGAAGACCTCCCAAAGCGCTTGGCAATGTGCTTCACACTTTACCCTTTTACACACTAACAAACCGATAGCAGCGCCAGCAAAGAATAAAAGAAAAAGGGATAGAGTAAAAGGGTGAAAGAATAAAATATACAATGAAAGAGTGAAAGAAAAAGGAAATACATAGTCAAGAAAAAGAGTGAAAGCAAGAGTGAATAAAAGAAAGAGTAAAAGAAAGAGTAAATGAGTAAAAGAAAGAGTAAATGAAAGATTGAATGAGTAAAGGATGAAAGAATAAAATAAAAAGGAAAAGAGTAAAAGGGTGAAAGAGTGAAAGAAAGAATAAAAGAAAGAAAGAGTGAAAGAAAAAGAGTGAAAGAAAGAGTGAGTTAGAACCCTGAGAGTTACCTCTTTGTGAAAGACCTTGGCAGCCTCAAGAACGGGAGCACAGAACACCAAACTTGGGAACATTGAATTTGAAAGAGCATTTAGCGGGGCCCCAATGCGACCACATCAAACTTATTGTGGAAGACGGGCAAACTACAATGCAGAAGTGTATGTGACAGAAAGGAGCCTCAAATTGAAAAGAGGAGTGATATGCGCGACTACTTTTTTCACCAGATTCATAGGAATAACCAAACGATCCTAGTTCCCACGCCGTTCCTTTAAAACAGCTACTTGTCACCCTACAGAAATGGGTAGAGGCAACACCTTAACTACATACAAGCTACTCTAATGACGAAAATTTCACGATAGGAGAAGTCTATTGAGCCCGACAAATGAGAGAAAATCCGAGTTCTAAGAATTTCCAGACGCAACCACTAGAGGGCCGAGTGCTCGAGACCGCTCACAGCCAGCATCAAGCTCGTCCCAGTTAACGCATGCATTTCCCGCCATACGGACCTGAACCTGCGCGCTTTTGTTTTTTTTCAATCGCATTCCTTACATATCAACAGTCTCTCTTGTGCTCCCTCACTCCTCTACCACCCCTCGTGCACCTCCGTAAGCAACCACTGACTTCCTTCATGAGGTAACTGCTCATAATAAACTTACATTTCATTTCATGAATGCCACCAAATTCATGACCCTATTTGTATGTCCATTGAGTATTTTAATGTGTTTTAGTGATCAGGAAAATGTAAGGGCCTGCAAGGCCTTCTCTGCTTGTCTAGAAAATATCTGAATCATGAGATGTTAATTATATTTTGTCCTTCCATACCTTAGAATAATTCCAAATTGTCTGGCCACTTCCTTTCATTGCTTCTTGTATAATTTCATATTAAGATTTTAACCAATCACATTTCAGCCATGTGTTGTTGCTAGGCTCAAAAATCTACCTGAAAGCCTTCACAAAAAATCCTGAAGGCCGTGTCCTATGATATTAGTCTTCCGGAAAGCGGTTGGTTTAGCCAACCAGTTCGAAAATGTCACCGGTTTCACAAACTATGACTAACTTTAGAGTGGTAATCCACTAAATTGATCACGCCAACAGCTGTTAAGTAAGGTAGACATACTTTTGTTTTGATTTAATGGCAACAGGTCGGAGGGGAAAGGTTTTGTCCGCCAATTTCAGCCCAGAGGTAAGGTCTTAAGACCGAGCACTAGTCCGACCCCGTCTGAATTTCTCAAACCATCGTGCCAAAAATGTTATTACAGTCTGGTTAAACTTAGATTACGTTCCGAAAGATTTCATACATTTGACTATAAAGGATTTTATAAGATTGAATACAAGTTACATTTATCGAGTGCAATGAAGATTTTCACCGAGTAGGCTATAGCTCAATGACAGGTCGCGCCGTTCCGTATGCAGAATTCTTTGTCTAGTTCTGTTGATAATAGGACTCTGACGAAGGACGGCAGGCGATGTTTTGAGAACAAGGACCTGATGACGTAGAAACGCTCGGTGTTGTTTTTGAGTTTTCCAGACATAGCGACGCCCAGGTTGGGCTTCATTGGCACGCCCATGGGAGGAGCCGGCACACCATCTTGCGGAGAGACGTGGGCCGAGAGGGGAAGGCTAGAGGATTTCAGAGAGGCTTCCCAGAGACTCCAACGACACTTATTCGACTAATTCTGCCATTTTCGATGGAGTACACTTAGTTAAATTGCTAAGGAAATTAAATCTGCCCCCGTGTGAAAATGTCGTCTTTCTCTTGTTCATCTATTCCATCAAGAAGCTAGCGCGCGTAAATTGTTAGGTGAATGTAGGCTGTGTTTGGTTAATGGAGTCAGATAACTTATTCAAACAATTTTGGTAAACAATACATTTTAATATAAAATTCCCAACAGTTCTAAAAGACAGGCTTTATGTGTCGTGTGTCCATCCTTAATTCAGACAGGAGCTGAAGGCGTAAACTGCCCGGTCCGCCACTGTTATTTAGGGCTAAGATTAAGTCAAGACGCCGCGCGGGCGAGTGCAGCGGCTTCAGGCTCTCCAGTTCGTCTTTTTGTTTGTAGTGTTCTTTTATCCGTCATATTTTCCCTTCGACTCCTTTCACGACCACAATAACATCCACAACATCCCGAGGTATATATACAGTATATATATATATATATATATATATATATATACATACATACAGAGAACACCGGGACCTGGGTGATCTGGCTGCCGACAACGACAGGGACGGCGCAGGGAGCAAAAGTAAAAGCGAGGCTGCCGGTCGGGCCTACGCTAAGAAGGCTACCACAACAGACCAGCGCTTTCGAGCATGTTCCTGACTAACGCCAGATCCATCGTCCACAAAATTAGTGAATTTGAGCGGCGGATCGCCACCAACAGCTTCGTCCGAAATGGCAGTATTTTTGTCATCACGGAGTCTTGGTTTCCCCAAAGCCGCAGTCCAACTAGCAGGACGCACGCTACACCGGCACGACCGAGACAGAGACTCCGGTAAAATCAGAGGTGGGGGACTATGCGCTGCAATAACAGCCGAATCATTGACACACACTGCTCACTCGATATAGAGTTTCTAGCAGTATCGTGTGGACCCTTCTATCTACCTAAAGGGCTAACTGTGGTCATTGTGATTGCTGTTTACGTTCCACCAGATGCTAACGTTAGCATAGCACTAAATCTCCTGCCCACTGCTACAATAAACAGCAGCTTGCACACCCTGATGGAGCTTTTATCGTCGCAGGCGACTTTAATCATGCATGCTTAAGGACTGTACTTCCCAAATTCATTCAATACGTGGACAGAGCAACCAGGGGAAAAAACACAGAAATGTGCGTACAGTAACATCAAACATGCGTACAAAGCTTCCCCCCTCCCCCCACCTAGTTGGATCCGGCCATCTCTGTATGTCCCTCACCCCCCTCCGGAGAAAAACTTGTGAAACTGGAGTGCCACGTCCAATTTCATTGTCACAATATGTTCAACCCATTTTGTAACAATGACAATAAAGGTATATTCTATTCTATTCTGTTCTTAACTTGAATGATTTTGGCAGGCCAGGAACGAATTGACTGGTTTTCAGTTCATTATTATGTGGAGAATATGAGGAATTCTAGAAACGAACTTGATCCAGGAACAAATTAATCTCGGGCCACTGTATGGACACCTCGACAACCCGTCCCTGCTATTTCGCGTTGCCGGGAAACATGTTCAGCACGAAAGGGGTTTTTCTTGCGACATGGTTGAAATGTTTCATGGGTGGGAGGTCGAGAAGTTTGACTCTCAGGATTCCCACTAATAAAGGAGATTTACGGAGACATTTTAATGGTCATTCAACTTCTTTGCTTGCATTGGTTTTTACAAAGCACCAACATACACAAGAACTCAAGAGTTGTCTTGCGGGTCGACCATCAGCTGCAGCATTGGTATTCCCCCCCGGACCCCCGCCCTCCTCCTCACATGGACATGCTTCAGACAGTGCGGAATGAGACATATTTCTCACAAGTGCTCGAGAACACTGTAGCAGCCACCTGGTAAGCCGATGAAAGGTCCTCAAACATGACACCAGACTCTGCTTCCATAAATGTTTGTCCAAAACCTTGTCGGTGCTGCACCATGAGGACCTTTTAATATCCTGGCTTGCGTCCCAAATGTAGACATTCGTTTCCAACAAATGAAGGGTTTTTTCCCCGAGTGAGTGTAAGTTTACAACACCACGCAGCTGTCAGCACTTCAGGCAATTAACAGCTCGCCCCACATGAAAGGCGCCACATTAGGTGAAGCTGCTGTGTGACTAGCATACTTCTTCGGGATTTAGGTGCGGGTGGGCTGTTGCGGCATGTTGGTAAACTCGTAGCAGAGAAACAGAGGACCTTGTTCTGAGCCACACTTTCAGTTCAGTTTGACAGAAATGGAATTCCAATGATCGCTTAAGTCTGGGGCAATAATTATAAAAGTGCACTACAGCCCCTTTTTATCCTCCAAAAACGTGTGATTAGAACCATACACAGGGTAGGATATCGAGATCATACTAATATCATATTCCTGCAGTCCAAATTATTAAAATTAGATGATCTAGTAAATTTTTTCACTGCACAATTGCTATTTAAGGTCAACAAAAACATAGTGCCAGAAAACATCTGTGAATTATTCATTCGGAAAGAGGGAAATTATAACTTTAATTAATCATAATATACTATTAAAAAAATGGAAAGATATGGCATCAGGGGAGTGGCTTTGCAATGGATTCAAAGTTATTTGACGGGAGGAAGCAATATACCATAGATGGTAGGGCGCCCGCTCTGAGACTGGGAGGTCGCTGGTTCAAGCCTCGGCCGAGTCATACCTAAGACTTACAACATTGGTACTCATTGCCTCCCTGCTTGGCGCACGGCATTAAGGGTTAGAATTGGGGGGTTTGGTCACCTAATGACTAAAATGGCTGCGCCCGCTTTGGCTGCGGCTGCATCGGTCCCTCGCTTCAGTTTAACTGTACGGGTCAGGTGTATGGACATTTCGTTCTGTGTGCATGGTTACAAAGAATGAAAATAAAAGTAAACTCAATTCAATTCAATTCAATATATAAAAATGGGAGAGTTCTCATCTGAATACTTGGACATCTGTTGTGGAGTACCACGAGGTTCTATCCTGGGTCCAAAGTTATTTAATTTATATATTAACGATATTTTTAATGTTCCAAAACTATTGAAATTATATAATTTGCAGACGACACTAACATTTTCTATTCAAATTATAATTATATGGATTTAGTAACCTGTAATTAACCTACAAGTATGGATGGATATAAATAAATTATCTTTGAATTTAAATAAAACCAAGTAATATTCTTTGGTAATCGCAAGGCAAGTCAAGATTCAGAAGTGAAAATGGATGGTGCTGCAATATAAACTGTTTCAGAAATTAAGTTTTTAGGGGTCATAACAGACAATAAATTAATTTGGAAAACACACATCAGACACATACAAATTAAGGTATCTAAAGGCCTTTCAATGATTAATAAAGCCAAATTTCTTTTAAATTATAATGCATTGTACTTATTATTTTGTTCTCTAGTTCTGCCATATTTAACATATTGTGCAGAAGTCTGGGGCAATGATTACAAAAGTTCACTATAGCCCCTTTTTATCCTCCAAAAACGTGCAATTAGAACCATACACAGGGTAGGATATCGAGATCTTAATAACATTTTATTCCTGCAGTCAATTATTCATTCGGAAAGAGGGAAATTACAACTCAAGGGGCTGTAGTGAATTCATAATCCCAAAGGTGAGAACCACCAGGAAAAGTATGTGTGTGTCTGTGTGCGGAGTCAAGCTTTGGAACGGATTGCAAGACAAGATCATACGGTGTCCAACTATTCACTTGTTCAGGTTTAGATACAAAGAAACATTCCTGGCGGAATACAGAGATGAGGAGGGTGGGGTATGAATGGTGCGGGAGATTGGGACTAGTGCGTCTAGTTAATTTTGTCTTATTGTTGCTATTCATATATCATAACTTTTATTATTAATATCATTACAATTGTTGTTATATCATTGGTGTATTTGGTGGGGAAGATGAAGGGGTAGAGAATATAAGCATTTGCTTCTTACTACCCGTTTTCGAACATTTTATGTAGCATTATTTTGTTGTTGAGTTATTGTTTTTATTTTGATGTTCGAATAAAGTTTTCACTCATTCATTCATTCATTCATTCAAACACTATAGGTGTCAAAATCACAGCCCGCGGGGCACATCTGGCCCTGCGTGCAATAATATCCGGCCCATGAAATCGTTTTATATCCATCAACTATAATAGCCCGGCTCTATGAAACCCTGATAAAAGCTACAAATCACACAATCCAGCGTTTCAGCTGCCGCCACAGGACTTCCTGCAAATGTTCCCGCATCAATTGAGTTAGCTGTAGCATAACGAGCACAGTCACTTTTCAAACTATTAACAAACAAGACGCCGGCTGAAAAACAAGACAGACAGGTGCGTTAATGGCAAGTCTTTAGTGTCAGGGAGCAGAGACGAACCTCTATCCAGCACGATGTAACGGAAGGCTTAACGGAGAAAAGCAGGGTGACGTTTATGTTTGCAGTGGATTACGCAGATGGTAAACCTTCACAATGGCTGAGCAAGTTGATCCGAAAAGCAGCCTTTCAAAACTGAGGAGAGGCTGAATATTCGTTTGTCATCGTTGCCATGGCGCCCAATTAGTCCCCGCCGTGTGGCGCCAGGTCCTATCACGGTTGCCACGGCATCCAATTGGCCCCGCCCATTGACACCAGCTGAAACGCGTTGACAGATTGCTACCGGACTATTTGAACAGGTCTTGTGAGTCGCCTGGTGTCAGAGCGTCTGCGAAACTCCTGCTAGACTCTGTGTGATATGCCAAGTCCTGTGAATCTTCGTTTTTGCCTGTGGTTTGATCCTGTTTTGTTTTTGGCCCGTTCTGTTTGATTTTGACCACTCCTTAGTTCTGATTTCCATCTACTTCCGCGACCATAGATCCCCGGATCGAGTGTGCGCTCATTCTTCCTCTCCCCAATAAACTGTGGGTAACGTTACGCGACTGGGTTCTCATTTCTGTTTCCTGTCCTGGTTCGTGACATCGTTAACTGATGTTGCCGGTTAACCCGTCTGTGTTCTTTGTGGAGCTAATGTAGCCGTTATTAAGGAATTCACTGTAAAACTGTACCACAAGACTAAACATCAGAGTAAGCGGGAAAAAAATTGAATTCAGGGCAGACGATACAGAAAGTTAAAGAGCTAAGGAAGAACATGAGGATACGCAAAATCCCAAAGTGAAAAGCACACATTTTATTCATATTTCCATCTTTTTCTCATTTTAAATTTATATACTTTTAACAGGAGATATTTTTATGGAGAGCAAAGTTTAAGCTAATTTATCGTTTATGTTTGTTTATTCTGGAATAACATTCCTGTCTGTTTTGAAATCATGTTTATGTTAAAACAAAATATTTGGGGTGTAAAGCCCAAATTGTATTTATATTTTCACCATTTTAGTTTGATTTATTTTAGGTTTTACAGGACATATCTTTTCATAAAGACTAAATTATTTTAAGTTTGTTTATTCTGGAATCATATTCTTGTCTATTTTCAATTCATATTTATAATACTAGTTTCGTGTATTCAATCAATATTAATCCTGTTCGGTTCGCGACCAAAAGGTGTGGTTTGAGTTTTGGCCATCCATGCAATTGAGTTTGACACTCCTGCTATAGAACAAAGTCAGAAATATGTTGGAAATGTTTCCAAAGATAGTTGCTCAGAAAATATGTAAGGATCGGAAAACAACATGTTCCAAGACATTTTTTTTTGTGACTGGACGGAGAGTCACAGAAGCAAAGGACGTAGGTTTTACCAAAAATATGAAATGTATTCATGCAGCATGCGCGGCAACATTGGCGCAGTCACATAGTAATATTAGGTAACATTACGAGGGGATTGAGCTGAGAGTGTCTTGAATACACAGGAGAGTCCACACTAGTGTCTGCTGACATACACAATATTAGATGCATGGGACAGCATATGAGATGCCCAGACTGCCGTCAGTATTGCGTCCAACTTTCTCTGGGTGGGCAGAGCGTGTCTGTGCGTGGCCACTGCCCACCCTTGCTGCCCCTGGAAATCTTTCTATATCATTGATCATGTCGTCATTTCAATCCTCAATAATAATATGTTGCTCTTCTTCTGCTATGACAGAAGATGGCGGTGTATCATTGGACCCCCAAAGATAAAAATCCCGCCCTCCACCTCTCCACGTATACAGACCAATGCATTGCATGCTCACCACATACACAGACGCTGCACAAGAGCACAACTTGATGCATGAAAAACGAATGCTTCATCAATTTGAGACCATACAGAAGCAATCGAACGAGAAAGTTGGAGGATGACAGGGAAAAGTCTAGCCAGGAGGGGTTTCGCTCTCTCTCGCTCTCACCATACTGCGATGCGCTCTTTGGGGTAGTCGAGACGCTCCACACATCCCAGGACGTATGGCAGGGAGTGCTCCGAGTTGCGGCAAATGAGGGCCAGGACGACCCGCGGAGCCAGAAGCGGAGATTCGGGGCTCCAGCGCTCCTCGGCGAAGTAGCCCAGGGTGCTTGTGAAGAAGCTGCACAACAGCAACAGCAAAGCCCAAAAGTTGCCGCGGGTCATGGTGAGTCCTTAGATGGAGATGGGAACGCAAGCGGTGGACGGCGGAGCCAACAAAGTGCTGTCCAGATTAGGCTGTCTCCTTTGGGTGCATTTTAAATGCTTGAGGAAGAAAAGACAGATTCTAAATACTAGACTGGAGTAGCCAACCAGAAAAGTTCGGTTTTAAAGGGGAGGACTGCTTCGCTTTAAAGGGGATGGGCTTGTATGGCGGGTGAGAGGATTAGCCCGCAAAAGGATGGGCTATACTGTACTGGGAATTTTGGTATCGATCCGATCCATGTCAATAGAGTTAGTATCGATCATTACTATTTCAATAACGATACGTTTTGCTTTGAAATACCACGATCACTGAGTACTTGAACCCCTCCCTTTTTGCTAGTTTAGAATGTTAGAATGTTAGAATATACCTTTATTGCCATTGTTACAAAATGGGTTGAACATATATGTCAACAAAATTGGACGTGGCACTCCAGTTTCACATTTTACAGTGAGGATAAAAGGAAACAAAGAAGATAAAGGTTATAATTTAGACAGGAAAGTGTGGGCATGTAGGGTGTTACATTCAGTTTTGGGATCGTATTAGTGCAATATGCGGTAGTACAAAATAGGCAACATTGTGCAAAGTGAGCATAGGCATGAATACAATTTTACATCTATATGAGGTAGTGTGTTTGCAAAAGTTTCAGTTCTTTTGTGCGGTGTGTATTAAGGGTGGTGATGGCTCTGGAGAAGAAACTATCTCTGAGTCTGTTTTTGTTTTGTGTGACCTGTGGCATCTGCTATTGTTTTAATAAGCTTATTATATAGAATACGATTGCTATATTCAGAGGCGCAGCAGAATGCGCGTCCACGCGAGGGGGGGAGGATTTTGCAGGGGAGTCGAAATTAGGCACTACAGCGGCAGACGCATGCGCACAGTAGCATCAAACCGCTCGCTTTGTTTGCAACAAAAAAAAAACGATATCGAGATAGAGGCTACCGCGACGAACTGGTTTTACTTGATTGATTTGCCGCTTCATTATAGTCGGTGTAAACCAAATGGTACCCATAATTGAAAAATGAGTGTTTTTCTGTACAGATTTTCTTGTACGTCGTACACGTCTTAAAATGCATAATAAATGTACTTTGTACGGCAAAAACGTAAGGGGTTGACAGGTATGGTTTATAATCAAGATAAACACGGCAAAGATTTTTGACACTAAAAAGGTTTCATTTTATTAAGTAACAACAGTACATTGCAAACTTTAATAGTGTAGAAAAATAGAAATATATCTATTACAACTGTTTCAGAACCAAAGCTAGGAGAGTAAAACCAAAAAGGCAGAAATGTAACAAAAATACAAATAGTGTCAACAGGACAATTCAAGTATCTTCTTTTACACATTATTTTGATAATAAAGTCAGTCATGCAAATACAATATGGATTGTCTCTTATTCGCAGGGTTGCCAAAGTGTCAATAAATGTACATGTTTTTTTTCTGGATGAGTAACATGTTGACATTTTTGATTACAGCTTATTGGTGGCGAGCATTTTTCATGTGTTTATGCAAATGTGTTGTGTTGTTGTAGTGGCACACCACTTTACCACACACACCACTGGGCATGAACTGTTTCTAAAAAAAATTCACACCACGCTCAGCTTCCTGCTTGCCTGTCATTGAGTAAATTGGTGGAGCCAAGTACCGATCCCATGAAAATAGTATCAATCCAATTACTTGCTTAGTAGCAATAACATTCATATTTGAATTGATCTGCCCACCGCTTTCCCACAGTTGGGAAATAAGTAACCGCCAATGACACAGATTTTCAATCAGTAAAAGAACATTATAGCATTTAGACCAAATCAAGGGCGTAGTTTTGGCATGCTCAGAGGGGCTGTGTCCCCACCAATATCCGAGGAATCATTGTTTTGTCCCCACCATCATTATGTGATCACTTAAAAAATGTGTTATGTCCCCACCAAAGCAGATTCCAAACATATTCCATTGGATCCAAACCATGCCTAATTTAATCCCCATAGTAGTCATTATACACCTTTTATGGACTTTTTGGTTGTCTGTTCGACAGCTGTCATTTGACAGGTTTGTTTTAGCTCAGGGGTGTGCAAACTAAGGCCCGCGGGAAACCTCTTGTTCCATCAGACTATTTTATTTGCCTGCCAAATGTTAAAAAGGACAATATGTATAAAATGGTTATAATAAATACTAATAAAAATCTGTTCAGTTGGTGCCAGTCTTTTCCCTTTTGTCCCCAATATAGAAAAAATGGCTTCATTTTTCTTCACTTAGATTTATTCATCAGGGATTTTTAACATCAAGAAATCAAATTTCATGAAAAGAAAAAAACCCTCACTTCTGAGATAGCCGCGTTGCAAATCATTAAATGTAATGCTGGACAAAGAGACAGCATGTATTTCTTTGCTTTAATTTTAAATGTGTTTCTTAACTAATTTGATTAAATTGTCCATTTATAGATGTAAAAAATGTATTGTTTCCATTGTAAAAAAACATATCCCCTGTTTTTGTCTTTTATTATTATTTTCAAGAATGGAATGTCTACAAAAAACAGCCAAAAATGAAATAGCTGCGACAGTATTGGAATAGGGCAGCACGGCGGCGCAGTGGTTAGCGCTTGTGCGGCACAGTTCATGTCATGGGAACCTGTTGTGGGTTCAAATCCAGCTCCAGACATTCTGTGCGGAGTTTGTATGTTTTCCCCGTGCTTGCGTGGGTTTCCTCCGGGCACTCCGGTTTCCTCCCAGATTCCAAAAACATGCATTTCAGGTGAATTGGCTGGTCCAAATTGTCCCTAAGTGTGAATGAGCGAATGAGTTGTCTGTCCCTGTGTGCCCTGCGATTGGGTGGCAACCAGTTCAGGGTGTCCCCTGCCCACTGCCCAAAGATGGCTGGGATGGGCTCCAGCCCCCCCGCGACCCTAATGAGGATAAGCGGTACGGCTAATGAGATGAGAGTATTGGAATAATTTGATATGAATCCATTATCTTTGTTTCTTCATGTATTGCCGAGGTATAGAATTGCAGACTATTGGTGGATACAGAAAAAAAGAGAAGAAAAAAATCAAACCACCTTTTTCTGCCAATTTTTTTTAATCTGAATGTGACCCGTGAATCCAAGTTTGCCCACCCCTGTTCTTTCTGCTAGTTTTCAACTGAATCAGCCCTTCAAATAAACCACAATATGGCTTTCATTATAATTTGAAGAACAAATATTAATTGAAACATTTTTCAAAGGACAGTAATTGTTAACTATAGTGGTTTTTAGGAGCCCAATTTAAACAAAAAGCAAACACTGGCAAGAGTTTATTTTCTCTGGTTTAATGTTTCCATTTTACAAAGATATATAAATCTAAAGCTGACGACTTTCCAAAGCCTTTGGACACAAACATTTACAGACTTCCAGTAAGTGCTAAGAGCATTTAACTTCTCTCCTTCTCAATTTGGGAATGAATTAATTGTACAGTCTCCCTCTTCGGAAAATTTTAAATCTTGTCTTTGGAGACGAGCCTCTCCACCTTCGTCGTTAGAGCAGCTGCAGCGGGCTCATCAATGAGCCATAAAAGCTCGCCTGTCGTCGGGCGGACGCGAGCTGCCGGGAACGGTGGACCCTCACCTCTCTCCAGAACCTCCTGCAATGAAAGATGGGGTTATGTTGCATCCCAGCAATACTTGCAGCTCCCAAAAAGATTTCTTAGCGCTTGGCTTGGGTGAAGGATTTCAGACACTTAGTGGACAGCTCACGCAGGGAAATACTCAATAATCAAATGAAAAGGGCTGCGGTGAGTATTACTTAGCGCCTTTAGTGGAAAAAACTGCATTCACTAAAAAAACAACAATATTGAGTTCAATAACAAGCAGAAAAACATATAAGATACCGTAAATTCCGAACTATAGAGCGCACCTGATTATGAGCTGCACCCACCACATTTTAAGAGTATAACCGCTTTTGTACTTATATAGGCCGCACCTGTACATAAGCCGCATGCGCCCACATTAAAACATGTAACGCAATCACAAAATTGACCCAAAACCCGACCCGCGATTGTAACTGAATATAATGTACACAGTCCAAAACCACAGCCGGCAAAATAGACGGAAAATGATACCGGTACTTAAAGTTTGATGCAGACCTGCAGAGTCCGGGTCCCGTTGAAAATAATCCAAGGGAAAAAAAAGTATATTTCCTAATGTAAGGGTGGGAAAAATATATATCCACTATTGTCCGCTGCGTCCACAAACACGTCTCACCTTTACTCCACTTCCCATCAGCCCCAGTTTTTGATTCGCCCGTGGAAAACATATCAGAATAAGTCTCTAAAATAAATACATTACAAAAATATACAGTTGCAAATACATATTATACATGGTTACACATATTTACAAAGAAAGACGGTACACCGAGAGAGTTTTCAAAGCTTTAATAATAATATTATAACTTTCATCCCAGGGTAGCAAAACGCTACTAGGAACACGCTCGCTACACAGTAAGCCGGTGTGTTAAAAAAAAAAAATGGTGCTTGTAGGAATCACGGTAAACCGTCCTCATCTTCCTCCTTATAACTGACATCATCAAAGTCGTCTTCCCTAATATGGGAAAGAGACTTTGACACATGGACGTCATCCCACGCTCCCTTATCCAGAAGCACGCTAGCATCACACTTGCAAAGCAAAATTTACGTGCAGTAGCTCTGTATCCTTCTTCATCGGACTGCTCGATTGCTTATGGCTTGAAAACTGTGTCATGTGTCTTTCTTATTGCAATCTACATGATAAGGATATGTCTACGCTAATTTGCACAAGCTAAGAAATTGAAGTCTTCCTCGGGGCATGTATTCCACCGGTGTAAATCTTACCTTTTGTACTCGAGCGCCGCTGGCGGCTGCAAGAAAGATTACATAAATTGGCCGCATCACTGAATAAGCCGCAGGGTTAAACGTTTGGGAAAAAAGTAGCGGCTTATAGCCCGGAATTTACGGTATGTATTTTAACTATGATTGCATTCACAAAAAAAACAACAAAACAACATATAAAATATGTATTTTAACTATGATCTTTGTCTTGTCGTAAGTATTCTCCATGAATAATTTACTGAGAAAAAGCAGTGTACACAACGATGGCATGTAAAGGTAAGTGAACTACAACTTTGTCGTCTTTGTCCCTTACATTCTGTCTTTTTCCGACATTCTAATGGTAAAAGACATAATTGATTAGAAAAAACACTCTGGTTTGAATCACGAGCAAAATCTAAAAAAATCTAAAATTGACAAATTTGCATTTATTTTACATAACATGAGCCTCACCTAGAGGGACATGACATGCTTGTCTGACATTTTGCTGCTCAGGGTACCACCCAAAAACTAAAACCTTGAGAAAAATGGTGCGGTTTGTTCTTTAACTCAGTTCCAACTTTCCCCCCTGCTGAAGTTGAATATGGTCACGTGACGAGGCTGCTACGTTTGATTGGTTAAATTTGGTAGAGGCGGGCGAAGTTCTGTGTCAAAATAAATGCGCCTTAGCGGAGACAGACAAGAGCGTTCTCCATTCGGGTCCCGGTGCTGTGGAATGCTCTTCCCCCTGAGATTCGATCTGCAACCTCAGTGGAAATGTTTAAATCTAAGCTTATAACACACTTCTATTCTATTGCATATGAATAACCTATATTTTATGTTGACAATATCTGTGTATTATTTGTTATTGCAACATCCATTGCAGCCTGGTCATCCTGGAAGGGGGATTACCTCATGTGCAGTCCCTTATCTAGGTTTCTTCATTTTCCTCATGTTGAGGTTTTTGAGTTTTTCCTAACCCTCATGTAAGTTTCAGATCAGGGGACAATGAAATAATAGTCAATAGTTTGCAATAATCCTTGCAGCCCTTTGAGACTCCTTGTGATTAAGGGCTATACAAATAAACATGACTTAACTTCATAATTTCAAAGTTTTTTACCTCTAGGAAGCTCTAAATAATACACACTGTCCCTTTAAATGTATTACAGCATGTGATTTACCTTCAAAACAGGCGCTTTGCTCCCCCCGGTGGACACAAAAGTAGCACAGCGGGCGGCATTCACTACAGGGAATGTCATGGTCACACGTTCTGGGGGTGGCTTGGGAGAGTCGCTGATGGGAGCCACAATCCTTTGTCTCTCCTAGTGACAGAGTGCAGCCAAAAACTGTTAACGTACCTCTTTTAATTGGAATAATTTATCATTTTCAAAAGGAAACATATTGACTTTGTAGGTTTTAGGTGGGTGTAATAATAGTCTGTAGTTTGCAATAATCTGTAGTCTGTGCAGCTCCTTGAGACTCCTTGTGAGTAAGGGCTATACAAATGAACATGACTTGAATCCGTCCTCACCTCTAAAAGAGGATGCCCAGGAAAGAGAGAACACGTGTGCCCGTCAGGCCCCATGCCCAAAAGTAGCAGATCAAACACGGGAATGTCTTCATTAGGGAAAGCCTGTGTGGAAATCGAATAAATGTGTAAAATCTCTTTACCTTAAATGATTATTTTTCTTTTGAAAGGACATTCAACCTTCTTAAGTTTGCGGGAATAGTCCTCGGCACACTCATTCACAGGCAGAGAGAAATCAATGGATAAGATTGCGTCCTCTGGGATGTTGATCTTTGAAAAGAAATGTTTCTGCAAAATGAAAAGGACAAAGACTTAAACTCAAAATACAATCTGGAAAATGTTTGTGCAAGACCCGTTAAAAAGAGATAGAAATAATTGAATCAGAGCATTTATACAAAATGTTACAATTTGATAGAAAACCCATTGTAGAAAATATTCGATCATAAACCTATCAAATAAAATACATCGTTTTAATTGTTATTCACCATTTCAATAAGGTTTTGTAAAAAAAAAAGGACATCAACGTTTCTTGTTCATTCATTCATCATTGACATAGGAAGAACCGATAGCCCGGCTTTTGTCTTGCTGTGGGTAGAAATTGCATGCCAGCATAGACACCAGACAGAACCTGAAATTATTAATAGCAATTGGTTTTTAGACATTGCTTGGATTTGATAAAGCAAATGTCTTCCTTTCTTTGTTTCCACTCCAACCGGTGACAGTGTGATTCACAATGGATGAAAAAACAGATCTAGACGATTTTTAATCAGGTTTCTTTCTTTACTGGGGAAATTTTTCATTGCAATCTTGGTGGACCGAGCGGCGAGCTACCCCGACCATAGATTCAACAATTATCTGACTCATCATACAAGTTTCACATCAAGGTTCCGGTAGGATTTTGATTATTCCTTAGAGCTTGACTGTGGATTGCTGAACTTTGAGAAACCAACGACACTCATAGATCTGGGATTGCATGAATTGGAGAACGCCAGAATTGTGTTATCCTTGCTGTTTTGAGGAATCTTCTTCATTCATTTCAGTTGTTAGGACTTGAAGCTCTAACTTGAAAACAGAATGATGTTGATTCTAAAATCATATTGTTTTGCATAAAAATAAATTTTGTGACTAATAATACATTTCCTCACTGAAATTAGTAGATGACCAGTCATTTGGACAGGTAACTTAAAATTAGTTTTACCTGGTTATATCAGTATCAGAAATTATTTTCCCCCCATTTTATTAACACTCCACTTATTGAAACATAAATATTTTGTTTGTTTGTTGTACATGATTCAATTGTTTGTTTGTTTGTACATGATTCAGATTGAATCGTTTCTTGTACATGATTCAATTGTTTGTTTGTTTGTACATGATTCAAATTGAATCGTTTCTCCGGCGCCGTCACGAATGGCAGCCACTCCAGCAGCTCCCGTGTTATTTTTCGATTGTTCTCAGTTATTTTCGATTGTTCTCAGCTTAGGGATGCTGCTGGAAAAGTGAATTTCCCTTCGGGGATGAATAAAGTATCTATCTATCTATCTATCTATCTATTAAACTGAAATAGAAACAGTGTTGGTAAACCATCATTACTCAAATTTATGATATTTCATCCAGCACCGAAAACCAAATAAGAATGTTTGATTACCATCATTTGTATTAAATGAGGTCTATTATCTTGTCCATTGTTTGTTGAATGGTCGTTTTTGTTCAAAATGAACTCTGGTGTTTCCTAATTTAATTGTATCACTCATCAAAGCTAGAACTAGTCCAGTAGCTTTTCTTCCCTCTGCCTAAAAGCGTATCTGCTACATTTGTCTCACCTTGTAAAGGCCATAGGTGCTGTCTGGACTGTCGAATGGGACCACTCTCTCATCACAAAAGCCCACCACCCAGTTGCTGTAGTCAAGACCAGGCACCGCAAGCAGCTCTTTGCTGAGCATAGTCACCAGGCTTCCTCCAGAGAGACCCAACGTGAACCTTCCCCGAGATTTCAGCGCCCGCTCCGCCCGAGAGGTCACCAAGTGGGCCAGCGCAGGACCAAGTTCCTCCGAGGTGGGAAACACCACGATTCTTCTGTGGGCCATCAGGTCTGTGTGAGGAAAATGAGGAAATGGTGCAATGGTTTATGTAAGCAAACGTTTGTTTGGCAAGTCATCATGGTGAAAGTTCATTTTAGGCAAGACTGTGTTCCGCAATGACACTGAAAAGAAAGCTAAAAAAAGACATTTTAATTATTTGAGTACTCAAATGCTCATTTTCTATTTGAACATCCCCCTAACACTGAAGGAATACGATGACAAAAATATGTAGTTTGATGTTTGGTTGTGGATGTCATTATTTTACAGCATAATGAAGAAAGCATTTTGAAAAGTATCGTTAAATTAGGAAAAAATATATATGTATTTTTATTTGGCCACCTTTCACTGATCAAAGATAAATACCCCCTCCAACAGAATTCAAATTGATCGTACAGGAACTACAGCATTTACAGAACATTATAAACAAGTGTGCAATAGAAGCGTACGAATCACATACATCCAAATGTACAAAACAAAGAGAAAATTAAATAAACATTTTGTTCCTCACAGTAAAAAATAAGCCTTGAGTGCTGAAAGTCCTTCTTTTTGCTCGAAAATGCGATTTACTCACTCAATGAACGCAAAAGTGATCGAAGGTTTTCAGTCGGCGGATGTAAAATATTTCCTGGACGAATTTGATCAGCCAATCACGTTCCAGATTGAAACCGCGCTGCATTGTGGTTAACGGAGTCTTTGACTTAAAAAAGTGACAGTAGTCATGTTTCACACGGCATTTTTAGTAAACAGTTTATCCATCTCATTAGCCGTACCGCTTATCCTCATTAGGGTCGCGGGGGGGCTGGAGCCCATCCCAGCCATCTCCGGGCAGTGGGCAGGGGACACCCTGAACTGGTTGCCAGCCAGTCGCAGGGCACACAGGGACAGACAACTCATTCGCTCATTCACACCTAGGGGCAATTTGGACGGGCCAAGTCACCTGAAATGCATATTTTTGGAAAGTGGAAGGAAACCGGAGTGCCCGGAGGTAACCCACGCATGTATAATATATTTTCAACTGTCGAGTCAAAACCAAATAGGGTAATGCGTTAAAAGATGCATTTAGAGTACCATATGAACAAATAGTCAGTGTGTCTACATAAAGAACATAATAAAATATTTTGGAAAATTTAAAGAAAGAAAAACAAGATGATTTATAATTTTTTTCATGGGCGGCTAGCATTGGACAGTCATTAAAAATAAACTATTAGTATATAAGTCCCTTAAGTATTTATATTTGAAAATAAGCTCAATAACAAATGGGATCGGGACAGATAATAATATAAGATAATATTTAAAAACTTTTGTGAGTTTTTGGTTACAGTCGCAAATCACACGTTTGTTTGTAGTTTCCACTTAAATATATTTAAAAAAATATTTGTTTGGGAGTGAAATATTACGTACACTTTAAATTATTGGACTGTAGAAAGAGAGTTAATTCAAAAATAAGACAATTTTGTTCACATGTAATATCTTTTCCGGCCCCTAAGGGGCAGCAGGACTTCCGGTCATGCATACATCTCGTGAACTTCCTTGGATGGGGGTCGGTCGAAAGAGAAAAACGCTAACATTAAAAATTAACAGTTTACGTTTTATCAACACACACTACTTTTCCTGTTTAGTTGTGTAATTGACTGAAAATGACAGCCTTCTGCTTCCAGACACAGCTCGCATCCATCATGGACGTGTTGTGCAAAACGGCCGTGGCCGAAATCGGCAAGTTAGTGGAGATTGAGTCTAAGATGTTAAAAATTGAGATCACACGCGGACGAAACGAAATTGCTTCGCTAACCGAGAAGCTGAATTTGATGGAGACTTTGCTCCACATGGCACAACGTGGAAAACCGCAGGACGCCAGGGAAGGTTTGGAGAGCGCGGTGCTGGACAATGAAAGGACAATATCTGGCTCAAACAGGTAGGCCGTCTTCTACTACAGGTGAATGTAAACTGTGGTTGCTTTGTATCGACTCTCAAACTCTTGCACTTTAGTGAATTGGCATGGGAGAACTTCAGCTCCTCGCCTGAGACGAGCACTTCAATCCAAGATGAGCAGCACCCCGCTCCTCAGGTTTGTGTGTCCAATGACTTACCGCGCTGCAGTTAATTGTTTGTAATTGTCTCTTAATTTAGACATTTCAGTTACCGACTGTACCTGCAGCGCCGATCAAAGAAGAGCCAACAGAGGCAGACAACAAAGATATTGAGAAAGAACGAGCAATCGAAAGCAGTAAGTTGGAATCAATCCATCCATTATTTGCACTGCTTATTCTCATTAAGGTCGTGGGGGTGCTGAAGCCCATGTCAGTTATCTTCGGGCAGGGGACACCCTGAACTGGTTACCAGACAGTCACAGGGCACACAGAGACAGACAACTCACTCGCTCATTTGCACCTAATGACAATTTGGACCGGCCAATTAACCTGACATGCATGTTTTTGGATTGTGCAAGGAAACCAAAGTGCCCGGAGGAAACCCACGCAAGCACGGGGAGAACATGCAAGCTCCACACAGAAAGGCATGTAGCTGGTTATGTTCAGAACCGTGCTAAACACTCAGTTGCCGTGCCACCTGAGTTGGAACCGCTTCTGTAAATTATCTTCAACACATCTGATATGTTACCCTGACTTAAATAATGTGATGATGAGATAAAACCTAATGACTTCCTGAGTGTGGTCTGTATCCCTATGGGTCCAGTGTAGGGGTCTGAAACCTTTTTTGCCCTAAAGAGACAGAAAAGCAAAACTTTATTTATTTATTATTTATTTTATTTTTTTTTGTTTGTTTTCACAGAGCCATATCATATACTTGAAGATGAAATTCAGCTGAACCGAATCTCCAAAGTTTTTCAGCTCTTTTATTTCACTGTGTGACGTTAGATGATTAACTCAAATTTATGAAGTAAGAATAATACTATAGCTTTGTTGCCATACTATCAAAATACTGTATCTCACTTTAAACTTGTCTCCCTCCTTCAGTTAATTAACATCGTTGAAGCTGATTTTGACCTTTTTTTTTTTTTCATAAATGATGGTTTAAAAACCAGGTGGTAAGTTCTTTTGTAAAAATGTCCCAAAATACTGCAAACAAGGACAAGGACGTATTTACCCCCTGTGCAGACGGTGCTGGGCAGAGATTGGGTACATGAACTGTGTGCATAGCTCCTCCCACCCTTTCTTTGACCCAAATTGCTCTGTGTGCTTAGCTGTTGTTTTGGGGTCCTTTCTGTGGGGTTTCATCATAAAGTGTCTCAACAGATAATATGGATTGTTCAGTGAGCTTCCATGCAAAAGCTTCTTTAGCGACGTACAATTAAATGGGGTCTGTTGGTGTGACACCTTGACTGTAAACTAGTGGGACAGTGCCCGTTAAATACAGGACCAAACCATCTGGTGTAATGTTGAGTATGTATGCTTTAAACTCGACTTTGCTGATAGATAATGGAATCATTTGGAAATAATTTTTATTTTTGGAATTTTATCTCCAAGCCATATGAACCTATGAGAGGCATACCTGGTCCGTGAACCATAGGTTCCCGCCCCCTAGTCTAGTGGATGGGAACCGTATACGCCATGTCTCCATCATGGTTCGATTCCTGTCGCGTCCAAAGTTATCCAATTGTTAACAACCATCCATGTACACTGTCGTAAAAAAGTATTTGCACCCTTCCTGATTTTTGCGTTTTTTGCTTATTTATTACAAAGGTTTCAGATCTTCAAACCAATTTTAATGGCACACAGAAACAACCCAAGAAAATTTAAAATGCCGTTTTGAAATTTTGATACCTATCTATTATGTGAAAAAGTAATTGCCCCCTGAACCTAGTTTCAAGTTGGGCCACCTTTTGCAGCGACAACTGAAATCAAATGTTTTACAATAATTGATAATGAGTCTTGCACAATTGTGTGGAGGAATTTTGGCCCACTCTTCTCTTCAAATAGAATTCAAATCTGCCACATTGGAAGGTTTTCTAACATGAACTGCCTGTTTAAAGTCACGCCACATCATCTCAATTGGATTTAAACTTGGATTTTGACATGGCCACTCTAGGGAATCCCCACCCCCTTTTTTTTGAGCCAATAAGTGCTGGAATTGCTGGTATGTTTCGGATTATTGTCCTACTGCATAATCCAAGAGCTCTTGAGTTTGAAGGCACAAACTAATGGCCGGACGTTCTCCTTCAGAATCTTTTACAAACCAAAATTCAATATTCTGTCAACCACAGCAGGCTGTCTTGGTCCTGAGTCATCAAAGCAGCCTTAGACCATCAAATTGCAACCACCATGCCACACTGGTGGCATCATGTGCCTTTTGTCAAATGCTGTGTCATTTTTACGCCAGATGTGACGCGCTTCAGACCTTCCACAAAGCCCAATATTTGACTCATTAGTCTACAGAATGTTTCTCCAAAAGTCTTGAGGATAATCAAGATGCTTTTTGGCAATCGTGAGATGACCCTTTGTGTTCTTTTGTCAGCCGTGTTTTTTTTTGCCTGTGAACTCTCCAATGGATGCCTTTTTTTTGGGCCAATATCTTTCTTGTGGTGGAGTCATGAACACTGACCTTAACTAAGGCCAGCACGGCCTGCTGTTCCTGGGATGCTTTAAGAGGTTCTTTTGAAATTTGAAGGAACCTTTAACACACTTGGAATAATCTTTGTTGGTCAACCAGGAAGGGTTTGCCAACATTCCCAGTTTTCTCCATTTGTGGATAATTGCTCTGACAGTAGTTTACTGGTGCCCTACAGCCTTGGAAATTGCCTTGTGATTTTTTTTTTGCACTGATTGGTTTCAATCACTTTGTCTCCCATTTTTTTGGATTGTGGCATTTGTTCTTAAGATTTTCAAGCCTACTTCATTTTGTCTATATTTTACACAGGTAGTGGCACATAAGGGCCAGCTAAACCGAGATTTTGTTTTGCACCTTAATGAATAGAATCAACATTTCAAAACTGCATTTTGTATTTCCTTGGGTTGTCTCTGTGTGATATTAAAATTGGGCTGAGGATCTGAAACCTTTCGTGATGAATATCCCAAAAAAGCAAAATTCAGAAAGCGGGCAAATACTTTTTCACGGCACTCTACTTGGAAGCTTAGTGGTTAGGAATCAGCGCTGTAATCATTGCTTTCTGGCTAATCCCCGTTGCCGATAACTTATCGACTGATCAATAACTGCACAAAGGTGGTAACGCATTTCCACTTTTGTCCGTATATGAGGCGCATGTTCAAATTTCTGATCAACTTGGGGTTTTTGTGTGTACATTGTCAGGAAAGTAGGGTTTATTATGTTTTAAAGTGTAATAGGTTCAAGGGAGGGCAGCAAGGCGGCGCAGTTTTGTGGTCATGAGATTGAACCTCCTGTGTGGAGTTTGCATGTTCTAACCGTGCTTGCGTGGGTTTCCTCTGGGCACTCCGGTTTCCTCCCACATTCCAAAAACATGGATGTCAGGTTAAGTGGCCGGTCCAAATTCTCCCTTGGTGTGAATGAACGTGTCACTCCTCTGTCTCTGTGTACCCTACGACTGGCTGGCAACCAGTTCAGGGTGTCCCCTGCCCACTGCCCGAAGATAACTGGGATGGGCTCCAGCAACCCCGCGACCCTACTGAGGATACTGTGGATAAGTGGTGCAGATAATGGATGGAAGGTTCAAGCGAGTTGCAGTTCATTTGAGGCCAACAACGCACCATTGTCTCTTTTAAACATACACTCTTAACATGTAAATCGTCCCAACAGGCATCCAAAAATGTCCAGATGTTAGCCGGCGCCACAAACCTGTCTCTGAATGCCATCTTCCCGTCTACCTCGACTGCTTCGTGAGCCTCAACGCGCCCCCGAGCCTCCCAGCGCCTGAAAAGAGGCCAGCCCAGTGGAACGCCCCGCCCGCCGTGGCACACGTGACCAACGAGGCAGGCAAAACGTCGCCCGCCAACTCTTTGCAAAACTCGCTCCGGAATGTCAAGCTGCACCACATGAGGAGCACCGCCGCCAAGAGGTTCGGATGCCCGCAGTGCGGCAAGAGTTTCCGCTGCTACAGCCAGCTGGAGATCCACCAGAGGAGTCACACCGGGGAGAAGCCTTTCCGTTGCACGCTGTGCGGAAAGCGCTATGCCCAAAAGGGCCACTTGTACACGCACCAGCGTACGCACACCGGCGAGAAACCGTACCGATGTCCCACTTGCGGTAAGGGCTTCATTCAGAAGTGCACCATGGACATGCACAAGCGCACGCACACAGGAGAAAAGCCTTATGTGTGCGTCCAGTGCGGCAAGGGCTTCACCAAGAACTGCAATCTGAAAAAACACCTCATGGTGCACTTCGAGTCCAACGGGCAACTATGTGCACCTAGCACTAGTGTAAGCAAGCCATTTCTAAACCAGATCTCCGCAAACATGGTGGCCAGTCTTATGTAATTTTCAGTTCCTTGGCTGGAATGCTGATTGGTGCAGTGGGTAAGAATCAGAGGTCTCCAAATTAGGACTCTGATAAGTATCAGGTAAAATTTCCACGAGCGTTAGAAGCGCAGGTATCTCTCTCCCTCTCTTTCTCTCTCTCCCTCTCTTTCTCTCTCTGTCCAATGGTAAATGAAGGTCGAGCGGTTTCTGCAAGTTAAAGAAAGTTGACGCAAGTTACACGAGCAAGAAAGGACATCCGGCACCATCATTCGCAGGAACTCCATTCAATTTCAAAATTCAACCGTACATTGGTGGTCTCGGAAAGCTAGCTAATTACATAGCTAGTAGAGAGTCGGACATTAAAAGACAAGAGGGCTTTAAAAAACAGTAGACGCTGTTTAAATACAAAACAAACTTTTACGAGATATCCCCAAAATGAATAATCTAAAAGAAAATGGGTGTGCGGTTACATATTTTATTTAATTGGCCATGGAATTTTATACCATGTGCATTAATCTGTTAATTAAGTTAGTCATCAAATGTGATTAAATACTCAACATACAACGGGTATATGGATAAGTCTTGATTTATGCTTGGTCATTCAACTTTGTTACAACAAATTGACTGCCTGAAATCGGGTTCTTCATAAATTGTACAATGCAAACATTTTGCTTGAATTTGTTCCGGTGTACCTATGTTTTCATCATTTCAAAGCTGTTGAGTTAAGATAGCCAGGGGAATATCATTAAATCCCAGTCAGTGAAAAGGGAAAATATTAGTAAGTTCCTGATGAGAACACACTTTAAAATTATCCACTAAATGAATGCACGCATTTGTGTGTCCCCATGTGAGATTAACAAAGTAATATTGACAATTTAATGACTGATTCCGATGTCCTTATTCGTTCATATTTATATATTCTCACTATGTATTGTTGTCTCACTGTTACAATGCAATTTCTTGATTTAAATTGATGTTAATTCAAGTACTGTATTTTTGTTATATTTTTAGTCGGAGCCCTTTGTTTTTGCCATTTTTATCAATATCTTTTTATAGTGATTTTTAGATGTTTGTACGATGTGTTGTTGTCCTAAATGTTTTTTAATCAAATGATTGTATATTTATGACGAATAATTGGTTAACTTTTGTATAAACTTTGACATAATTAAAGCTGCCTTGTTTACAATAGAACACAATTGACCTGTTGTTGGTGTTGCCCTGTAAACCTTTGCTGTTTCGTTCATTACTCGTTTGAAATATAGCTTATATCAATCTTGCCATTAACTTAATGGGACAGTGTCTGATATTAGGTGCCTCCCAGTGGTTAAAAAAACGAATTAATTAAAAAATGATTTAAATACTAGGCAAAAATACATGATTTATCATAATTTCTATTTAAAAAAAAAAACAGGTTGAGAAAACTTATATTTACGTTGTGGTATTCTTACCTAGGAGACCTTGCCATGATTGTCAGGCATCTTGCTGCCTTGCTGTGATAATACGGTGCCATCTAGTGATCAAATATTACACCACGGGGCTGAAATTGAATACAGGTAGAAGCACAATTGGTTGTATCTGATTTTTCTTTTTTATTGACTAGCAATGAGTTGACCGACCCTCTAATGCCGAGAGCCAATGGCTGCCAATGTTAGGCTTGAACCTGCGACCTCCCAGTCCCGGAACGGGCGCTCAACGCTAAACCCACACCAACCTGACCTAAAGCAACGCAAAGGTGCCCGATAGAAACTTCATTCTTCTGCTGCGTTCATGTAAAGCTCGGAAAAAGCCCTTTAATGCCCATAATGCACCGGGGCAAAGCTGCTAGCAGCTAGCTCGGGTCCAACATTCGCGTATCGGGTCCCGTTAAGTACTTGCTGGACGAATCAAGGCCCAAAAAAAAAACAATTTTTTTGCGTTTATTCCACAACGAGATCATGTGCGACGCCACTAACAGGAGTTTTCGGATGCAGCTAGCTGCCATCCTGGAGAAGCTAACCAAGACGGCATTGATGGAAATCGGAAACTTGGCGGACGAGTGCTCGTCTGTCCTCCTCGGTGAGATCTCCTTGCACAAAAGCGAGAACGAGGCCTTGAAGAAGAGATGCTACTCCCTGGAGCTTCAGCTCAGGGCCGCCAGGGAGGCTCACTACTACCCGGCCCACGTCAACAACATCGGCCGTAGGAATCCCGAAGGTCAAAACGCTCATAAAGCGGGTAGGTCGCGTTTATTGACACGAGGTTTTTCCAAGGGAAATTAGAGCGAGGGTGTCATCATACATGTCATTAGTACAAACATGGGGGGGGGAAAGGAAATGTAACTCTCATACCTGTCAACCTCCACGGTTCCATGCCCTTACAAACTGTCGTATTTCCCTTACAAAATACAGAATAATCTTACACCATATTTATTTTTCAAAAGTGTTTATTTATGTAGTTTAACATGTTATGTCGTACATCTGTTTCGTTATATCATATATATTGTTAATAAATATTTTGTTGTAAGACACTGAGTTGCTCGACATGAATGAAGTTCAAAAATTATGTAGCTTGGAACTTCACTGTAGAAGGAAAAAATACATGCAAATATACTTAAGTAGAATAATACATTTTCTTATTCAAAATATGAATTCATTTTCTGAATTAAATGATTGTCGGTAATACACTGATTATAGGGATAACCACAAACCTGTCCTTTTTCATTTTCTCCTTTTATACTTCCTTTTTTTTCTTAACTTTTTTTATACAACATAATTCGTAGCAAGTGACCCGTTTGAGAGTCGGCTCTCTTTTATGAGTTAAGCCGAATAAGCCGGTTCTCTAAAAAGAGACGGACTTCCTTTCACTACACAACTACCACAGAATGATGCCTGATTGGAAATCCCCAGGCAGCAGACGCAAGCGCACAGTAGCATCAAACCGCTCGCTTCGTTTGCAACGGAAAAAACGATTCAGAGATAGAGGCTACCGCGGCGAACTCATTTGACTTGATTGATTTGCCGTTTCGTGATAGTCTGTGTATACCGGATGGTACCCATAATTGACAAATTTGCGTTTTTCCGTACAGATTTTCTTGTACATTGTAGACGTCTTAAAATGCATAATAAACCTACTTTGTACGGCAAAAACGTACAGCTTGACAGATATGAACTCTTGATGCAAAAGTTGAGATTAAATTATATGGATGATCTGTGATGATGACTCTAAATGTATTGTATTTGTTATTTTAAGTTAGTAAACTGATAGCTGCACCAATTGACACTACTGTTAGATTATTTTGTTTGACATAGATTTAAGTAATAATTTGATTCGAGATTAGTCCCATGTTTTGAATCTGAAAGCAATTGGATATATATATATATATATATATATATATATATATATATAATATATATATATATATATATATATATAATAAATAATAATAATAATAATTTCCTTGTATTGTCATTCTGTGTAACAATGTACACAGAACGAAATGTCGATTGCACCTGACCCGTTGTAGCGAGCCGATGCAGCCGCAGCCAACAGAGGGCGCCGCCGACCACTTTTTAAGTCTTAGGAATGACTCGGCCGGGGCGCGAACCACCGACCTCCCAGTCTCAAAGCGGGCGCCTTACCATCTAGGCTACTGAGATAATGCATGCAGGATTAAATAGTGCATCCGATGTGAATGCCACCCACATTTTATCACCCTTTGTGACGTTACAATTATAATTTTGCAGCTTACCAAGACACTTTCATGCGTCAATTTGTCATACTCTACATTTTAACAATATTGTGATAAAAGTAGTGCAATTACATTGAGTAGCTGCAAAAATTCTCCCAAAGGTTGATAACTAAGATATGAGTACCTGTTGTCATGTCTCAATGTATTTGGCAACATATCTTTTTCAGTTTTGCGTGCTTGTTTAAAGTGGTGATGGCCCTGGGGAAGATCCTGTCTCTCAGCCTTTCAGTCCTTATTTAAAGGAACCTGTAGTGCCTACCAGAAGGCAACAGGTTGCGTTGCTATCAATGACATCAAAGACAATCCATTCAATGTTTTCAGACAATCAGCAGTCACAGCATCAGCCTGTGACTGCTCCCTCTATTGACGGAGTCTTTGGAAAGGATTGGTGCATGGATCTGTGGAGAGAGGATAAAAGGACCCCCAATCTAAGGAAAGAGGCAACAGAGCCCGTTGCCATGACCAGTATGGGGATGCAGGTTAGTTGCGGTACTGTCACATTAGCTCCAGGAGGTCTTTTCCATGTAATCTTATGAGGACATTTTGGCAGGTATTAGATATAATCGACACAGAACCTGACCTCATCTTTGTCAAGGAAGAAACGTATGATGGTCAACCGCTTGGGCAGCAGATGAGGCTCACAGAAAACAGGAAAGGTAAACTGAGAAGAAGCAAAATCTGCTTTTACGTTGCTTCACTGTGTGTTGTACACCCTGCACATCACGGGATGATTATTTTTGGAAAATTACTCTATAAAGATCACTATTATGTTTCACCATCATCTATAACTTGTCTCCTGCAAAGCTTTATCAAAAAGTTTTTTTTTTTGGTTTGAACAAATTTATTGACACTAAAAACAGAAAACAATCATGACAATCTCAACAGCAATTAAGCACATTCACAATATTATATTCCAATATTACGTTTTTAACAGCAAACACAAAGTGAGGTTTGAACAAACCTTCTCGAAAATCAAACATATTCACAATTTCATTATATAACATCTTTGTTAGTGTCAATAGATCCGTCCAGGCCAAAGTCGATTGTCCTCGGTCTGAACAAATCCACCGACACCAACAGCAGCAAAACACAGCCATCAAGCATATTCACAATTTTTTTATATCTGACAATATGACGTGACGATATGACGTTTTAACATTTTTTCCTGACAAAAAGTAAGAAACACAAGTAACAGTGCAAGTCCGTAAAGGAGCTGGACAGAATTTGGAACTGTTTTACCCGCTTTTGCCATCTTCTGGCTTGTGTCATAATTGTAGCCTCTGTCAAGCTTGTTTATGATGCGTATAGTTAAAGCAATGTAGGCAATGACATCAACACAGGTAAGACGATTGGAATAAACTTTTAATTTGTAAGTCACCTTTCCTAATTGAGATTTCATAATCACTGAACTGTGTGTGTGAATATGCTTGATTGCTGTTAAGATTGTCGAGAAGGGTTGTTCAAACCTCACATTATTTGTTTGCTGTTATTAGTGTCAATACATTTGTTCAAACCCAAAAACTTTGCATTAAGATAAGCTCTGTAGACAATTTAAATAAGGTGTGTATATTTTATGTATAATTTCCCAGGATAGTCGGACCTGACGGCAGGTTATGAGTGATGGCGTCATTATAAACTAAAGTAACGTCTTCTTACTTTCGGCATTTTTCATTATTGTTGAAACTTGGTCATGTATTTCTCTATGCAGTGTGCTATGCTACACTAACAAATAGAAAAACAAGAACACAGGGATGAGCATGGCGTCATTTTTAAACGCCTTGCCCCCATTCATTCCATCTAATATGTGCCGTTGTGAACAGATTTGCCAAAAGTAAGATAAAAGTAGATAGACACGGTGGAAAAAAAGCACAAGGGCTATTTGAACTCTTTTGGGCATTAACAAATACAAGGAAATATTTAAAGGAGCTGGATGGACCTTGGAACTTTTTTTACTCGTGGCCGCCATTGCATGGCTTGTGTCATCATTGCAGCCTCTGTCAGCTCGTTCATGATGCGCGGATTTCATGTGCAACAATAAATGCTATATTTTCATCTTTCTCGGGGTTTGGACTATTCTTTAGCAGGCCTCTTCTTACTTTCACCATTTTCATGCTACGCTAACAAACAGAAACAATAGAATCTCCTGGGAAAGTGTATGACGTTTTTTTGGAGCATTAACCATTCCGCCATTCCTCTTGAGGCCAGCTTTTGGTTTGGGTAATATAAAAGCAGATAGACGCGGTAGAAAAAAAAAAGCATGAAGGCTATTTTAATATACTTGGGAATTGTTAACACATAAGTAAAAGAGATGATAATTAATGTTTAACTTTTATTAAAGACACCTCAAACGATGCACCTCACCTTTAACTCTTGAGAACCTAAAAACCCTTTTCTTCTTTGGAAAATAATGACCCGTGTGTTTTCCAGGGTTAACGTTCTACTTTCTAAAAAGTTTTCAGAACGTTTAGGATGATGCATCCAACTTTAACCTACTTACCTGATTGTCTCGCGTAAGTGAATCGTTTGTTTATCGTGCAGATGTCGCGCTACTGGACGCAGAGATCCATCGCTCCGTCAACGAGCTCCAGATCCACTCCGAGGTCCTTAACAGCTTCCCGCTGATGGCCGACAGCCAAGCTCAGCGAACGCAACCCGACATCATGGACAAGCTGATCGAGGACGCCGCGATGAGCACGTTGCTGGAAACCGCCGGCACTCAAGTCCCCTCCGTCGCCGATTACGCCGACTACGCTGGCAACATCCACGGCGGTGTTGGCAAGCAGCTGGCTCTCCTGCCTGCCAAGAGCATGAGGCCAAGCAAGCACTTCCAGTGTCTCTTCTGTGGCAAAGTGTTCAACTACCTGAGCAGCCTCAAAGTGCACGTGAGACGCCACTCTGGCGAAAAGCCGTTCAGCTGCACGTTGTGCGGCAAGCGCTTTGCGCAAAAGACGTATCTGAAACTGCACCAGCGTGTGCACTCCGGGGAGAAACCCTACAGCTGCCCCAACTGCGGGCGCAGTTTCTCCCAGAAGAGCTCGCTGAACATCCACTTCCGGACGCACACGGGAGAAAAACCGTACAGCTGTGTGGATTGTGGGAAATGTTACGCCTACAAGTATGGCTTAAACCACCACCAGTGTTTCACCCACATGAAGACCACCTAAACTTACTTTTCCGCAATTTTGGATTTTGACTTCATTTCGAACCTGCTCTTTTCATTTCAAATACAACTAAAATAACACTGAAAAACAACAACTATAAGCCAGTCGAATAGAGAAAGTTTTACTACGTTCTAACTTATTTTTTTATTTCACCCAAAAAATGGTAATCAGCAAAATGATGTGCATGGCTTTTACTATATCATGTATTGTTATATTTGCAGTGAAATTTTAAAAAGCTTAATCAACAAAATGAAATGTCCTACCTCTTGAGCATATAATCACTAGAAGAAAGCAAAGATACTGAACAACAGTGTCCTTTTTGATCAAATTGAGCAATTTCACACAGCACATTAGTTAAAAAACACTGCTTTAGGAAGGGGGAAGTCAAATCTATGTATATACAGTTTATGTGCTGTATTTCCCCCACTAATTTGAACATGTCAGTGTAAAATTTTGTGGAGTATAAATGAAGCATGGGCAGTACAGTGGAGCAGTGGTTAGCGTGTGTGCGGCACAGTTCTGAGGTCATGAGATCGAACCTCCTGTGTGGAGTTTGCATGTTCTCCCCGTGCTTGCGTGGGTTTTCTCCGGGGACTCCGGTTTCCTCCCACATTCCAAAAACATGCATGTCAGGTTTATTGGCCTGTTCAAATTGTCCCTAGGCGTGAATGAGCAAGATAATTGTCTGTCTCTATGTGCCTTGCGACTGGCTGGCAACCAGTTCACGGTGCCCCCTGCCCCCTGCCCACTGCACGAAGATAGCTGGGATGGGCTCCAGCACCCCTGCGACCCTACTGAGGATAAGTGGTGCAGATAATGGATGGATGGATGGATAAATGAAGCATAGGACGCCACATGTCTTTACCAATGTAAGAAGATGGCCATCTTGTCTAGAACTGCTGCCAATTTTTCATATTCTAGATACAAGAATGAGAGTGCCGTATAACAATAGTGGGTATAACAATAGTCATCCATCAGTGCTTCAGGATAAGAAACAATTTATGAATTCATGAATTACTTTGATTGGCATTTTGATATGTTCTGCCTCTTCGCAACAGCACTTTTGACTGCGTTACTCCATCTGCTGCTGAGGTGCATGGAATCAATCCATGTAAAGTCATCTTCTGTTTAGTATTGGTGTGTTTATGAGCTTGGTGAAAATACCTCACTGAAATAATGACCTCATTTGCGTTGCATGCTGTCATGCTGTGTCTTGGTTGCTATACCCCTGACTAAAAGCTCTTGTCTGGCTAAAGCCGGAATAATTTGGATGTGCCAATGTGTAGCATACACCCTCAACTACCTCGTCACAGCACGAAATGTAGGCTTTTATCATTTATTTTTACACACAGTGTCCTTTCCTCTTAGCCAATCATGTGACTTGTGTGCTTTGTACATGTTTTATATCTTTCTTTTGAATTACGGGGTGCTTCGAGTTGCTCCCTGCTTATATTTATTATACTGTTACTTCTTTTGGCAGTGATCTGTAGCATCTTGAAGCATGTATTTGCCATTATTGGTCTGAAATCCGAATAACTAATATTGAAACAGTGTTGAGCCTACTAGAATAACTCAAAATTAAAACACATTAGGGCCACATTTTTAAATAGATCCATCTCAATGAAAAAAAAGCCATTAGCCTTAATCATGATTGTCTTTTGAACCCCGTTCACCAAAAAGAAAAACATAAGAAAAAATCAATCTTATCAAGAACTTAGAGTTTGATATTCCAATAACGTACTAAGGTTTTAAGTTACTGGGCCAACATTATTATGGAAAGAGATTCATTTAAGTAGTTTAAAAAGAGAAGCACTGATTATATTGACTCACATGTACACAGTTGATTATTTGGTGCAGTCAAATTATTCTTGTTCTTATGGCAAATAAAAACCTCCAAATAACCATCTTGGAATATTGAACCACATTAAGCAAATCAATCTGATAGAAATGAGAAAAAACTGTATTTTCTGAAGCTGTATTCGAGATTTATTGTAGCAAACTACTATGTCATGGATCATCGACGGGACGATTCAATGCGCTAGTGGCTATTCATTTTTACCGTTCTTAATCCAGTCCATAAATGTTATACGAAAATTACAACATTTTGTTATGAAGCAAAGCCAGTGTTTACAATTTGTCTTGGAATAGACCTTGTAAAATGTCCTCGTTTTGCTCGTTGTGTTTGCCAAATGAAATTATAGATCTGTGTTGTACTTGCATGCTGTAACGGGTCTAAGCTGGCCAAAATGTTCAACAAAGTGTGTACAAAAGTTCTTTGGAGTTAAAAAAAAGGGAATTCTTCAAAATGAAGAACACTGGCACTGTATTTTTGAGGGATACTTCATTTAATCTATTTGTTAAATGGAGACTGATGGCTATTGTGCAGATTAAAGCACTTAAACACAGATGCATATATGAAAATGTATTTAATTTCACCATTGAACAATTAACCAGCAAATTTTCCATCTGAAAGACACGACTTCATTTAAATGTCAGTTTTCTTTCTTCACCAAGGAGTTTAAAGGCAACTGGGCGCACAAATGTGTTTTTTCTATCAATAAGTGAAACCAATTGGAGTTCGATTCTTATGCAAAGTACCAGTAGCTTATTATTTCTTTCTTTTATAGGGAACACATTTGTTTTAAGAGTTGGGCCTGTCATGTTTTCCGGGGGGAACAATGCTTACACAACTCTCTCAGAAAATTAGAATTTAGAGATGAAGTCCTTTATTTTCTGTCATGCTGTAAAAATGTCAAAAAGGATGGATTCATTACAAATCACCAAAATATTGCATGTCTTTTAATGTCTTAATATTGTCGATTAAGGCGAGAACTTAAATAATCCGTTTCAAAATAATAGAAAGTATACTAGTAGGCTATAATCCATAATCAGCAGTATAAAGACACTCATTATATAATTTGATTTGTATTCAATCTGGAGTATATGACTCCCTTACTATTTTAATTGCATCACAGAAATTTAAGAACTTTAACACAATATTCAGATTTTTTGAAACTGTTTTTTATATGGACAAAATTTGCCTCTAAAATAAGTCCAACTTCTGCCAGTTATTCAAGATACTAAAATCCAGTCAGTTTTATTTTTTGGGAGACTCCCATGACTCCATACAGGATCATCCCTGAAAAGAATTCAGCCCGACCCAGGCTCGTGGTTATTAAAGGCTGTGTCAGCCAGAGCCTGACCGATAAACCTGATTTGTTGGACTGTTTGTTGAAGCATACCCAAAATGTCAGGTTTGTAACTACTCAAGAGTAGAGGTGATTAATGATAAATTAAAGATTGTGTTTTGCAACAAAAAAGTTAAACAAGACTGTATTAACATTTACATCTTTTGTATTTATGTGTCTGCAGAGGTTGTCCTTAAGTCCTTAAGATTCTAACGTGGCACTTAAAGTGACAGAGGCAGAGGAAGAAGACCAATGCCGTGTGGACGATGATTAAAAGGCAAAGAGAAGCCTGACCTGACCTGAGCATAATGATTGACATTTTAGACCTGACTCGGGTCGGGCTTGGGCTTAAAATCTTACCTCTAATACAGGAATTTTCAAGTACCACCGATAACACCATAAGCCAAAATGAATATAAAAGTGGCGGCTGACATCTGCTGCAAGGAGCCAATTAGTATATACTTAACTGGTCCATGGTACAGAAAAGGCCGAAACAGAGATGTGTCGCCGAAGTTTTACGAAGCACACGAGATTCTGATCTGAGAGAAAAGAAAGGCAATGTGGGAAGTAATTTGGTTGTCCTGCAAGACATAAACGCATGGCCTAGCGAATTTAAAAAGTTTGCTTGGTTTGAGCTGAAAAAAAGTGAAACTAAATTTTATACCGATTTTTTTTTTAAATTCTGTTTTCCACATTCTCTAACATACCTAGTACTAAAAGTAATGAGACAAGACCTAATGCCTTTTCATGTGTCATCCGGATCTGGCACTGTCGCTGCTGCGACCCTAGTTTGATTCCCTTGGGATTTATCCATCCATCCAATTTCTGCACCGCTTATCCTCAGCAGGGTTTCGGGTGTGCTGGAGCCTGTCCGAGCTGGACAAGGTGGGTTTTCATATTGCCATTTTGCGTGAACCACACTCGGAAGAAGTGGCACACAAATTGTTTATCCCTGTAAGCAGCACCATGTGCATCTACAGGGCCCGCCTGGAAGACCAAAGTCACTTGTGGACCAGTTTGCATTTGTGTTCCTTGAACTGGGTCTTCTCCTCAAATTGTTCCCATCACACGACGCACCAAGAGAGCTTGTTGGCTCTCTCGCGTACAATGTGTGTGTATGGGCTGTAGGATGGGGCGGCACGGCAGATGAGTGGTTAGCGTGTCCACTGCATAGTTCTGGGGTCATGTGTTTAAATCCAGATACCAGCCTTCCTGTGCGGAGTTTGCATGACCTCCCAGTGTTTACGTCGGTTTCCTCCCACATTCTAAAAACATGCATTTCAGGTTAATTGTCCCTAGGTGTGAATGAACGAGTGAGTTGTCCATCTCGATGTGCCCCTGCGACTGGCTGGCAACTAGTTCAGGGTGTTCCCTGCCCACTGTCTGAATTAGCTGAGATGAGATCCAGTACCCCAGCGACCCTGAGGAAAAGTGGTGCATATAATGGATGGATTGATGGATATATACCATATTTTATATAGTTTGGCCAGGGGTGCGACTAATACTCCAGTAAGACTTGCATGTGGTACTATTAACACATTATATCATTATGTTATACAGTACCGGTAATACAAATGTAGATCGCTTCACATATTTTTTTCAAAATAATCTGCAAGACGGCACCTATGCCTGTGTCGATAACTTCAACCTTGCCCTGTTGTGGTAGGATTACAAGCTTGCTGTATCTGGAAGAAGACTGCAAGAATTAAGATTGGGAAATACTACAAAAACCTTAATCCAGTTAAAATAACAAACATTGATTTTAGATACTTAAAATGAATGAGTTAACTATCATAACGGTGTTCATTTGTATAAAAATCAAAGGGGAAGACATTTGTTTTTATTTTACACATTGGAGCCCCTTAAGAGAAATTACCACCATGTTCGTCTGGCCTTTTGTTGTATTTGGCACTGGTTTTTGTTCGCATGACACAATACAGTGCCATCTAGTGGTCTAATATTACACACCTGGGCTTTGATTTTCAAGAGAACAATAACTGTTACAGAATTACGTAGAAATGAAATAAAATAATAATAATAATAATAATAAACAGGACCCCATACATGCTAACCCTTTGACATTAGAATGCAGTGGATTTTATTGCCCCCTATATTTGTCCATCTCATTAATCTCATCTCATCAGCTACACCGCTTATCCTGAGTAGGGTCGCGGGGTGCTGGAGCCCATCCCAGCAATCATCGGGCAGTGGGCAGGGGACACCCTGAACTGGTTGCCAGCCAATCGCAGGCACACAGGGACAGACAACTCACTCGTTCATTCACACCTAGGGACAATTTGGACCGGCCAATTCACCTGAAATGCATGTTTTTTGGAATATGGGAGGAAACCGGAGTGCCCGAAGGAAACCCACGCAAGCACGGGGAGAACATACAAACTCCGCACAGGAAGTCCGGTAGCTGGATTTGAACCCACACAGAAGGTTCCCGAGACCTTAGAACTGTGCCGCACACACGCTAACTATTGCGCCGCCTTGCTCCCCCATCTCATTAATAGTAAATAATAATAATAATAATAATAATAATTATATTAATAATAATAAAATGAAACATTGCGTGTTTTAAACCGGAAGTGATGAATTTACTAAAACGGAAATCTAATCCGATCCATGAAGTCAGAAATCCTTTAATAAGTATACTGTATGTTAAATGCAGGAATTTAGTTCTGGTAACTCTAAAACTGTTACGCATTTATTTTGAGACTGCCCCATAGTGAAAATTCCCTGTCTGAAATCTATAACTCTAGACTAAAGCTTATAAGTTCGACAATGGGTTCCAATTATTTTGAAAGGATCTTGTGACTTTCATTTAAGATTCCGAAACGTGTGAATTAAAGCCAAAAGAAAAATTTTCTTGATAAATCTCATTATCATTATAGCTAAATTCTACATTCACCACTGCAAATTTACGGGTAGGAAATATCTTTAATCGCTTTTTAATGTGAAGTAAAACAATTGATTTTGTCCATAAAGCTTTCTACAAACAGAAGCCCATTAAAACTAATACTATTTGTTGGCATTTTAGTATTGTTATTTAACTTATTGTAATTTTCCAAATCATTTTTTTTACTGAATGAAAGTCATTTGTACCACTAGGAGGCACTAAATATTACACAATGTTTCTTATACATCAGTTGGACATAGGTTATGTTTATCAAACTTAAAGATCTAATCAAAAATAAAACAAATTTGACGACAAAATTAGGCAGTGGAATTTTTGTATGGAAGTGTATACGCATATAAAAGACTTAGTCTCGCTTCAAAATAAAGCAGCCTTAGACTAAAATATTTGACCCCAAAAACATGTGTTGAAAACATTTAGATAATTAGGGCTACATTTTGATTTTTGATTCTGAAATGATCCAGAAAAACGTATACAATACGGGGAAAACGTATTAATTGACAGGTAGGACAAGTAAAAGCTGTCAAAAGCACATTACCACCGCTGGAGTTTGAAAAGGAGGATAATGGAAGAAAACAAAAACACATGCAGAAAAATACCCACTTGCAATCATAATTTAAAATCAACAGTTGAATAAAATCACAAGTAGTAAATAAATAAACTGTGTTTGCTAAACACGAACGTGACGTATTTCTTTCCGCCGGAAGTAAGCGGTCAGCTGCGTCGCATTTTCTTGCCGCTTCCTGGATTGTCAGACCGATCGTTTCTCGTGACAGATCGTTCTAAATGCATTGTTTCTTTCCCGGCGTCACTCATTTAATAGAAATAATTGAACAAATACTTATTTTCGGACCTTCGCCGCCACCATGAACACGGAGAAGGACTTTACGCCGCTCACGCCCAATATCGTCCGGGCGCTCAATGATAAACTGTACGAGAAGCGGAAAGTGGCGGCCCTGGAAATCGAGAAGCTGGTACGCGAATTTGTTGCTCAGAACAACTCTACTCAAATCCGTCACGTCATCCAGATCTTGGCCTCGGAGTTTGCCTTGTCTCAGCATCCGCACAGCCGCAAAGGAGGACTCATCGGTCTGGCCGCCTGCTCCATCGCGCTCGGCAAGGACTCGGGTATTTATTTGAAGGAGCTCATTGAGCCGGTGCTTACTTGTTTCAACGATTCCGACAGCCGCTTGCGTTACTACGCCTGCGAGGCTCTGTATAATATCGTCAAGGTGGCCAGGGGTGCAGTGCTGCCCCACTTTAACCTACTTTTTGACGGACTGAGCAAGCTCGCTGCGGATCCAGACCCCAATGTCAAAAGCGGCTCGGAACTTTTGGACCGACTCCTGAAGGACATTGTGACTGAAAGCAACAAGTTTGATCTCGTTGCGTTCGTTCCTCTGTTAAGAGAGCGTATTTACTCCAATAACCAGTATGCTCGGCAGTTCATCATCTCCTGGATCCATGTCCTAGAGTCTGTACCTGATATCAACCTACTGCATTACCTCCCTGAAATCCTTGATGGCCTTTTCCAGATACTGGGGGACAACAGCAAGGAGATCCGCCGAACGTGCGAGGTTGTGCTCGGTGAGTTTCTGAAGGAGATAAAAAAGACACCATCCAGCGTGAAATTTGCAGAGATGGCCAACATCCTGGTTATCCACTGCCAGGTTGCCGACGAGAGCAAAGTGACCAACGACCTCATCCAGTTGACTGCTATGACGTGGATGAGGGAGTTCATCCAGCTGGCGGGCCGTGCAGTGCTGCCCTACTCGTCTGGGATCCTCACCGCTGTGCTGCCGTGCCTCTCTTATGATGACCGAAAAAAAAATACCAAGGAGGCGGCGAGCGCTTGCAACCACAGCTTGATGAAGCTCGTCACCCCAGAGGATGACGATGAGGAAGAGGAAGAGGAAGAGAGAAATGGAAATGGTGAATCGCTGTCCAAAGAGGACAAACTAGATTCTGGCGATGTGCTAAGTTCCTCGCAGGAAGCAATGGGCTTGACCAACATCAGCTTTTTTGCCCCGGCGAGCACAGACAAGTCTCCGGTAACTCTAGACTTGGATGGTATTGTACAGGTGCTGGACCGCCACCTCCATGACTCCTCAACAGGTATGATGACACGCATCGCTGTGCTCAGGTGGCTCTACCACCTCTACATCAAGACGCCACGCAAGATGTTCCGTCACACCGACAGCCTCTTCCCCATGCTGCTCAAGACTCTCTCCGATGAGTCTGACGAGGTCATCCTCAAAGATCTGGAGGTGCTGGCCGAGATCGCATCATCGCCTGCCGGACAAACTGATGTGTCGCTGACCTGCGACGGGGTTGAAGGCAGACCGGCTCTCAAGGTTCCTGACAAGGCTGGCAAGACCAGCGGCTCTGAATCCTCCCCTTCCACCCCCAGCATGAACTCTTATTTTTACAAGTTCATGATTAACCTCCTGAAACGCTTCAGTGTGGAGAGAAAGCTCCTGGAAAGTCGAGGAGCGTTCATCATTCGCCAGCTCTGCCTGCTCCTCCACGCCGAGAACATCTTCCATTCCATGGCGGACATCCTCCTTAAAGAAGAGGACCTCAAGTTCGCCTCGACTATGGTGCAAACGCTCAACACCATCCTGCTCACATCGGCTGAGCTCTTCCAGTTGCGCAACCAACTGAAAGATCTGCGCACGGCTGAGAGCCGCACACTCTTCTGCTGCCTCTACCGCTCGTGGTGTCACAACCCTGTAGCCACCGTGTCGCTGTGCTTCCTCACGCAGAACTACAAGCACGCCTATGACCTGATCCAGAAGTTTGGCGGGTTGGAGGTGACTGTGGACTTTCTGATGGAGGTGGACAAGCTCGTGCAGCTGGTTGAGAGCCCCATTTTTACATACCTCCGCCTTCAGCTGCTGGACGTGGAGAGCAATCCATATTTGATCAAGGCACTCTATGGGCTGCTGATGCTTCTGCCCCAGAGCCAGGCCTTCCAGCTTCTTTCACACCGCCTTCAGTGTGTGCCCAATCCAGAGCTCATGCGGACAGTGGACGCGTCCAAGCGTACAGACGCCAAAGCACGTGAGTTGGAGCGCCAGCGCGCCCCGCACGCTCAAATGGACTACAACGAGCTGCTGCGCCACTTCGACTGCGTCCAAAGCAAACACCTGGAGGTGCGCCACCAGCGCACAGGGCGCGTGGCCGAGCTCCCTGACAGGAGGCTGATGTGAGGCTGACCCATAGTTGAAAATGTCGGAACTAAGATTATAGGAACCAAATATGTTATTATGAAGCTTGTGAATACACTGGAACGATGAGAAAGTCAAATTTACCTCTTAAGTTGGACTCATTATGTGTCAAAATATGGAGTCTTCTGGAGTATGTTTCTGGCATGCTAAGCTAACTCAACACAGTGGTGGCAGAATGAGGATTTCAACAAAGAACCTCAGAATTGTGATCCAGATGTGATGATCACTGTTACACCGTGTTGCCTTAGTTTTAAACACTCTATGGTCACAAGTTACATATGTGAATGACAATGTGTTATTTTTTTTCAATGAAGAATAGACATCATACTGCAATCACATGATTTCAATGGAAGATTACTACAGGCCATACTGAAAGACAATATAAAGTGTGCTCTTAAGAAAATATTTTTAGATAAAAGTGTGTTGAATACATGGCAAAAATATTCATATTTTTTAGATTCAATATGATGTGGTGGGATTTTGGTGTATCATACAATATCTTCTTTAATATGTATCATGGATTATCTTGGAAAATATACTGAATTGTTTACAAGCAAAGGTTTTAATCTGCTAAACATGATTTTCCTCTTTAATCTTAATCCATTAGGTTGAAGCTAAAGCAGGAGCAGAAAGAACAAGGTCAGAAGTTTAGCAAAATGCAACTTCTCTTATCAGTGTGGCCCTAACATACACCTTTGTAATTTAGTTTTTTAAGTGAGGACCAAATAGAACAGTGTCCCCATCAAAATGACGAATCCAAACCCTTTTTTTTTTAAATTGTGTGTTTCATTGGTGTATAAACTGAAACTATAGTCAGTAGGTTGCTTTAATATTTGTAATATTAGTGTGATGATTACTGCTATTATTTAAAAATTGAGACAATGGAACACGGTCCTAACGTCACACAATCATGTGTTATCTTGTCAGGAGGTTCAGAGTGTAAATATGATTCCTTCCTCTAAATTATTATTCCATTCATTTCAAGCGGAACCTTTCCATATTTCATTCCAAGTATTTCACTTTGGTTAATTAGTGAACACATTGATGATGACTTATGTTCACGAGAGCCGCACACAGCGAGTCACATGTCCGGAGTTGTGACCCAGCTTGACTTTGCAGTTAAGCCCCCAAATATGTTCTCATTGTGCTTAGTGTTGCTACACTAGCTGTCTTAACAACTATGGCTGGCCTAACTTTCACTGTCTGTTTCTTTGTCTTTTTAATCTTAATATATTTCTTAAAGCTTTGCACTACCTTGTCATCATTCAAGTTCCTTGTAATATTGGACCCTGATATGAGATGTGCTGTTTTTGAATCTAATAGCAAATAAAACTCTGGAAAGAGAGGTCAAACTAGTTTTGAAGTCTTTCTGTTACCGTACATCTTGCCCTTAGCCATTGTGTTCATTCTTTTCTCGAGTTTCTAACTCCAAAGAAGAAAAGCTAACACACAGTGTTTACAGTACTTCTATAATGTATTTAAATACTAAATTGAAACGCCAGTTTTTATACTTTTCATTGGCTGACACTTTCACTCGCGTGTGTTAGAATATTTTTCCCAATTTAGATTTTTAAAGGTTAAGTCTTGTAAGTGTATTTCCAAGAAAATAGGATTAAACTTTTCTTTGATGCCTTATATACGGTGGAAGGAATAGAACAGTTTAAAATTGCTGACGGCACAAAAAAGTAACATTTTGAGAATTAAGAAAAATATTAATATAACACCATAACCGAATCTATGGTTGCTAGGAGGCATTTTAAAGTGGCATGTGTGTTGTGAATTTCTTTACTTAAATCCTGCTCATACATGTTATATGTCGATTATTTGGCTGAAACAGTGGGGAAATAGCAGAATTTTTGTTTTTAAATCAAAACAATAATTGATTTGAACAGGTGCCTGTAGACTTTAGTATCCCCAAAAAACACTAACAAAACCCATTTAAGTATTTGTAATAGTTCCAAATGCAATATTCCTTGTAAAATTATAGTTAAACTATAATCATACCGAGTGTACAAAAGAATAAGTTGATAAAAATCCATGAAATAAGGAAAAATGAATTGTATTTCATTGTGTATTCCATTGTGTGGAGTGAGGGCAGCACGGCGGCGCAGTGGTCAGAGGCACAGTTCTGAGGTCATGAGATCGAACCTCTTGTCTAGAGTTTGCATGTTCTCCAGGCAGTCCGGTTTCCTCTCACATTCCAAAACATGCATGTCAGGTTATTTAACTGGCCCAAATTGTCCCTAGGTGTGAATGAGCAAGTGAGTTAGTCTCTGTGTGCCCTATGAGTGGCTTGAAACCAGTGCAGGGTGTCCCCTGCCCACTGCCCGAAGATGGCTGGGATGGGCTCCAGCAATCCCGCGACCCTACTGATGATGGATGGATGGATGTATACCCTTTGTTGTAAACCTTGACAATCGGACGAGATAACTCTGTATATGATACCATGTAAAAGTAGTCTCAATCCGAGCTTTTGAACATTGAAAAATAATCTCAATTCTATATGATAACATGTTGATACAACTGTAAACTGAAAGCTCATTACTGTACAGATTCCACAGATTAGAAACAGAACGTTACATATGTTGTTCGCATGGCAGAAGAGGGAGCAGCTCTTGTGTGAAAGTCATTAGATTATACTTGTGTAACTAAAGTGGCTGTCGACTGAGTGTATTGTCACAGCCCCATTGAATGTCACAGTTTGTTGCCATTTAGTTGGAAAACAGATTTTCCTCGTTGGTTGCCTGGAATATAATGTACATATTGAATAAATAACAATACATTTTTGTATAAAGGAATTTTGTATTCCAGCTTATGTGCCAGCACTGACTTCTTTTTTGAACTGTTCTTAAATGTTTCAACATCAATTGAGCTTGTAAACCAGGGATCTCCAACCTTTTGAACCTATTATTTCTAAAATAGCAAGTTATCCTGGTATGGCTATGTTGTTAGAATAGAATATACCTTTATTGTCATTGTTACAAAATGGGTTAACATATTGTGACAACGAAATTGGGCATGACACTCCAGTTTTACAGTGAGGTATGAGCCAAGAAGATAAAGGAACAGAGAAGATAAGGTTATAAAACAAGGGGGATAAGGCTATAGTTATAATTTACATGGTATTTACACAAGAAATGTCGGCATGTGAATTTTTTTTTAACCAAAATTACCATTTAATTACCAGATTTAGTATTGGAAGTAGGGTTAACTAGTCTCAACCAACCACTAAAAATTCATTTTACTGTAAATCACCAGTGCTGGGTGAGCTATTTTCATAACAAGTCCGCGGCACCTCAGCAGTCCATCAGGGGCACCTGGAACCACCCCGGGGTCTAGATTTAGTTGAAGACAACCAACCAAAACGTACCTAACTCCTACACGACTTTTCGGAATGTTGACATTTCGTGCCTTTTGGTTGGGTTTCTTCAAAAATACCCTTGGAGATTAGATGCAAATATTCCACAAGCGTTTGGGAAATTTCCAACTATATTTCGTATCCTTTTGGGTTAGTTCTGTTCTCAACCTTTCTTTGGTTTTGTAGGTCGTTCAGTTCATCTTAACTTTGCTCTTGTCCCAAATTTTCTTCACACAACAATGTTTCCCTTCAATCTAAGTAAACTATGACTTCACATGCTGTCAGATATGAGCGGGCTCTTGTTTAATGGCTTTGGATATGACAGATAGATGAGTCAGATCACCCACATGCACACCATAGCAGTGTTTTTCAACTAGTGTGTCAAAGCACACTAATGTGCCGTGGGACCTCGGCTGGTGTGTCGCCGGCAATTGCCCCATTTTAGCTTCGCAAACAATATAATAAGCCATTGTACAATATATTTGCTTTGTTCCCTACTGATCATCTAAGTAACTGTAACATTCATTCATCCCAGTAGGTGGCAGCATATTACTTTTTAAAAATGTACTAATTATCTGCTCATGACGTCGTACAGGCACATATATTCAATAACATTCTGTTTGAAAAAGCTCTTAAGACTGCTCAGCGAAAACACAATCATTGAAATAATTCAAAATCTTGCATATCAATTTGCTGCCGGAGGAACACAGTAAAAATTGTTTTGTTCCACGAGCAGATACTTTTTGCTTATTTAAAGTACTATTTGTTAATCCTGAAATTGGTGAAAACACTGCATTATAGCAACCATACAATCACAGTTTTTATTTTTTTTCAACTCACAAAACAGATGTAAAATGTATACAGCAGGTAACCAAAATCATTCCTGGTTGAAAAAAATTAAATCGATAAATATGACTTTTGTATAGGGCAAGTGTGTCAAACATACACCCGCAGGCTGCACCTGGCCCATTGGATGATAAAAACTGTCCCGCCATAAATTTCTGAGAACGTCAAAAAAAGAAGCGAGTGTGTAGGTCATTTCCATCTAAAGTCATGATTTTTAGAATCATTGCAAAACAGATGATCCCTACGGCCACTTACTAAATAAGTAAAATAGCTGACGTCCAACATGGGGACTGAACAAGTCAGATCCAGGAAATAGACATTCGTAACATGATGTGTCTATTCAGAACAAACATGTGGCTGGCGGGCTGGATCCACCCTTTTGGATGATTCAATCTAACTTGCCATACATTTCTTGAGTATGTCAAAAAAAGAAGCAAGTCTCTAGGTCATTTCTATTAAAAGTTACGATTTTTAAAACTAATTGCAAACCAAATGCTTCCTACGGCCGCTAGAGGAGAAAACAAATGTAAAAAAACGTGGGCGACGCGTGGAATAGACACTCAGCTTTATTAGCCACAGCCGAGTAGTTTGAGCTAATGTAGTCAAATATTATTGCCCGTGCACTGCTAAAACCTTTATTTTGTGAACTGTGCCGCGGTCGGGCTAACAACTCAGCCGCCGTGCTGCCCAAAATCCCTTGCCATACATGATTATCATATGTAGGGTAGGCTAGTATAAGGCATAATACTTAAAATTAAAGTACCGCTACACTAAAAAAATTGAGTTGACATTATTTCAACAATCCAGCCTGAGAACATAAAGACTGGATCCAGTGTTCCGAAGTTCCTTCCTAACCAACGAGACGTCCTACAAACACCCAGTGCAAACGTGCGATTCACTGTGAAATGTGCAAGTTTTTGTACTGCATGGCAAGTTTTCATCCTTCCTATCTTATATGACCTGGATAGCAAATTTGTTGTTCTTTTTGAAAAATATCGAAAATGTAACTAAAATTGGGTTTTATCGGAAGAATATAGCCAGCGTCCACCCATTCCTTTCTCAGGCAAACACAGAGGTGCTGATGCATGCTTTGATATCCGCTCATTAAGATTATTGTAATGCCCTGCTCTCCAGTCTTTCCAAAAAGATCATTGCCAGCCTTCAGCTACCTCAACATTCAGCAGTAGGTGTGCTCACGGGGGCTAGGCGGTGGAATCGCATTACACCGCTTTTAAAATCGATTTTAAGGTGCTTGTTTTTAAATGTCTTAACGGTTTGGGACCATATTATTTCTCGGATTTGCTTTTTTTATATCAGCCCTTGCAGCTCTTGAGATTCTCTGGCAGAGCTTTGTTACTGTTCCTAGGGTGAGGATCAAACCGTTTTGACTCTTTCACTGCTTCCAAATAATGTTTTCTTATGTAGTTTTTAAGCCTGGTGGGTATTTATGTGGTAGCATTTTAGCATGTTGTTTGTTGACTACGGTAATCCCGTAGCAGTGTATGTACGTATGTTTAAGAGCATTCTCCATTCGGTGCTGTGGAATGCTCTTCCCCCTGAGTTCCGATCTGCAACCTCAGTGGAAATGTATAAATCTAAGCTCAAAACACACTTCTACTCTATAGCATATGAATAACCTATATTTTTTGTTGACAATATCTGTGTATTATTTGTTATTGCAACATCCATTGCAGCCTGGTCATCCTGGAAGGAAGATTACCATATGGTCGCTTCTCAAGGTTTCTTCATTTTCCTCATGTTGAGGTTTTTGAGTTTTTCCTTGCCTTTAAGTAGGTTTTAGATCAGGCGATGGTGTAATAATAGTCTGTAAACATAGTCTGTGGTTTGCAATAACCTCTGCAGCCCTTTGAGACTCTTTGTGATTAAGGGCTATACAAATAAAAATGACTTGATTATGCATGCAAACACTCGTTTGATATATCAGTAAAAGTTCTGTTTGCGATAATTCCCAGTTTCAGTGTAGCTGGTTTTACTTGAAGTTAAAAAAAAGAAATTCCTTTCAGATCATACTACGGTAGGACGTCTCGGTAAGCTAGGACGTTTTTGCAGAACACCGGCCCCAGAGCCAAACTGAGGTTGACATCCCCAGTATAGGAGTACGTAGACTTTAATCATAATATACTCCTAGTATTACCTCATCATGGGATTGTCGATTGGCTCTGGGAAATCACATAGTTCAACTATCTTGGTATGATTACGACAAAATATGGTCCCTCATTCTATATTAATGCTCGTGTAATAAACACACCTGAATGTGTGTCTATGGAATGACCACACAGGGACGTACTGTACCATTGATCCCAGCATTTACAGTACCAGGCATGTGTGTCTGCAGGCATCTGTTGGCTGCCATCAGTTAGCAGTTCGGATACATTAGCTCTGAAGTTCTGCCCCGTCGTCCACCAGGACAGGACCTCAGATGACTAATTTGGTCCACGAGAACAAACACAGATTAGGCTTTCACCGACACGATGTCCTAGAAGTCCCCCTATTGGGCGCACGCTGCGTGGAAGGCTTCCATTACTTGGGCGTCATCACATCGGCATTCTTTCGGCACTGCACCAATAAAAACAAGTGCAGTACCTAAAGTTAGGACTCCATATTTTATAGACGACACCGTGCATTGTTTTCTTTTCACCTGTCTGGTTATAAAGCACTGGGCGAGTCCCTAAATAGCACTTTGCATGCTATGCAATCCATTATTGGTGGGGGAGCCTTGTATCTCCACATGTTGGGGTCCTATTTTAGGTAGTGTGTCAGACATTTCAAGTCATTTGCCTCCGTAATAAAATACAGAATTACATTTCGGATCAGTTCAGAAATGCGTAAAGGGGTGTAATCCCACACCAGGATCTTCTATTTTCAGGGACTGGTATGTAGACTTAACAGTAAACCCGGTTTCGAGGAACTAACAACAGTCATAGAACGACTGGAGCAGTTTTTACTGGTACTGTATTCCCCGTAGCTCTACATGTTTTGCTTGTCATTATGGGTGCCACGATTTTTTCGAAATTCACATTTTAAATTAAAGTCAAAACTGGAATTCTGCTGTTAAATAGTTTTTGAACATTGGTCACCTGTGGTTCTATAATTGTTGTCCCGAACACACTTAAATAACCTAGTTTTCGTCTTTTAAATGATATTTCAAAGCAGGGGTCTCAAACTGCCCTGCGATTGACTGGCAACCAGTTCAGGGTGTCCCCTGCCCACTGCCTGGAGATGGCTGGGATGGGCTCCAGCCCCCCGCGACCCTAATGAGGATAAGCGGTACGGCTAATGAGAGATGAGGGGTCTCAAACTCAACTTAGTTGGGGGCCACTGGAGATATGATCTGGGTGAGGTTTGGCCAAATGGAGTTTTTTCCACAAAAACAGTGATTATAAAAACATTCTTCTATTCTTAAAGGGACGGTGTTTCATATTTGTCCACTAACTGTTGCTGGAATGTGTCAGGTAAACAAAAATGAGTCCGAGAAAGACTACAAACTTCGGAGACTGAAAGTGAGCAAAGGTCACGCTTTTTCTAACAAATTTAACCAAGCCTTTCTCAAAGAAAGAACTTTTTTTTTTTTTTAACAATAGGTTTAAAAATAGGGGACAAAATATAAGAAAAAGAGGGAAAAAAAAGAAAGTAAAAAGGAAAGTAAGAAAAACAAAGAAAAAGTAAAAGAAAGGAATTAAAGAGAAAAAAAGACAAAAATAAACATGCAATTTACTTTCTTTTTTCTTCTCATTTTTTAATTTTTATCATTTTTTATCTTTTTTATTTTCATTTTCCTTTTTTGGGAGTTTCACTCTTTGTCCTATTGTTTACTTTTTAATTTGTCTCTTTTTTTCCCATTGTTTCTTTTTTCATTTTTCTTTTTCCCGAGTTTTTTTAATCTTTGTCTTATTTCAGTTTATCTTTATTATTCTCAAATCTTTTTTGTACTTTTTGGCGTTTCTTTTGAAATCCTTTTTTGTTTTTATTTTCTGATTTCTCTTCTTTTCAAAAGTAATGAGATACGTTTTGGTCACTTTGAATCTTCACATTTTGTCTTATTCCGTTGTGCCTTTAGCACTCGTTTTTGGTGGTACGACTAGTGGTACAAATACAGCGACATCTGGTGGGAAAGGAAAAAACTCTGTCCCTTTAAGTTTTATATTGAAGGGGGGCTCAAACGATCATCCTAGGGACTCCGATTTTGAGCCCCTTGTTTTAAAGGGACATTTTGCATTAACTAGCGCCCCCTTGTGGTAAAAAAAGTCCTTCATAAACACAGAACATGTAGCGGCTTCAACAAAAAGAAAAAATACAAGAAATATCACACAAACGTGCACGATTGAAAATACGTAGGTCGAGACTATTACATTTAATTTACATAACGTGAGGCTCACCTTGAGGAAATTGACACGATTGTCTGCCATCTTGCTGTTAACCCCAGAAAAAACAAAATCCGAAAGGCCGGTCCATAAAATGAGAAGAAAAACGTTTGGTCACCTTGAGTCTCTGTAATTTGCACTCTTCCTTTTGCTTATTATCACTCATTCTCCGTTGCCCAACACTGTACAGCGACTTCCAGTCATGAAATACCACACAGTGTCCATTTAAAACCAGAAAAACAAACAAAAAAACAATAATTCAAAAAGGAACAGAAAAGAGGAGTGTATTAAAATAATTATAATAATTTCCTTTTGTATTGTCATTCTTTGTTACAATGTACACAGAACGAAATGTCGATACACCTGACCCGTTGTAGCGAGCCGATGTAGCCGCAGCCAACAGAGGGCGCCGCCATTTTTACCAATGTTATAAGTCTTAGGTATGACTCGGCCGAGGCGCGAACCAGCGACCTCCCAGTCTCAAAGCGGGCGCCCTACCATCTAGGCTACTGAGCTTGTAAGCACTAGTATTTGTTCTTGTTACCTGTTTGTAAATAAATCTTGATCAATACATATTAAATAAACATGAAAATAAACCAAAACTCCCCAGTAAAAGAAGGCTGTTTTGTTTCTTCTCAAGATCTTTCTAGAATCTGATTTTTCGATATTGACATTGGCACTATGATAAACAAACGAAGACTTTATAGGATGTATAATTAGCTCGGCGTTTGAAAAGAAATCTGAAGTTATTTGCAAAATCATCTCCATGTCAGTACGAAACACCTTCTTGGAATTCCCTCCACGGGCTCTAACCCTCTCAAATCAACACTGTTCAAGCTTGTGGGCAGAGCCGCGACACCAAAACTGTAAGCGAGAAGTTTCTAAACCTGTAAGCGAGAAGCTTTAGGAATCTCTATTTGCTTCTATAAAAACTGAGACCGCTTCGCTAGTCTTTTAAAGACAGTTGTTTATTTACTGGAGAATTATTGAAGGATCAATTCAAGCTTTGGCAGTAGTCTTACTATACCATGTTGGATTTGATGATTTTCAGTTATGCCAAAGAATTTCTGTTACAAGCTCCAAAGTAAAAAACGTTATTTGAATTGAATAAAAATCATTTTGAAACCATGCATTCAATTGATTCTGTTTTTAATATCGGCCACCTGCAAAGAAGATAACATACTTCGACTAAGATATTTAAGGATTTTATACAATTGACTAAAAAGGATTTTATACGATTGATTACAAGTTACATTTATTGAGTGCAATGAAGATTTTCACCGAGTAGGCTTAAGTTCAATGAGAAGTGAAAGTTCAGGGCACCCTGGTAGGAAATATTGTTAACAGGAATGGCGGGGACAGGACGTAAGGCTGATAAGATAATCAGCACATCTGACGACTCAGAAAGGCCCTGATGACGTAGAAACGCTCTGTGTTGTTTTGAGTATTCCAGACATCGCGACGCTCTTCGATTAGATGGTGAAGCCCAGGGGGGGGGCTTCTTTGGCACGCCCACGGGAGGAGTCGGAACGCCATTATGCGGGGAGAAGATGGCCAATAGGAGAAAGCTAAAGGACTTGAGAAAAAGGCTTCACCCAGACGCCAACGTCACTAATACGGCCGTTTTTGATAGAGTCAAGTCAAGTCAAGTCATTTTTATTTGTATAGCCCTTAATCACAATTAGTCTCTAAGGGCTTCACAAGTTATAGTTGCACTTAGTTAAATTGTTAATGAAATTAAATCTGCCCCCTTGTGGAAATGTCGGTTTCTTGTTCATCTTTTCCATCAATAAACGCATTGTTAGGTGAATGTAGGTTGTGTTTGGTTAATGGAGTCAGATAACTAATTCGAACAATTTGGTAAATGGTACATTTTAATATTCAATTCCTAACAAGATGTAAAAGCCCGAATCAACCCGAGCCCAGCCAATGAGCCTGAATTGAGGGGCCGAGCTGGAGAAAACCTGAATTTTCACATTTTATTTGTGAGGATTCGGGAGGAGGAAGGAAGGGCAACGAGCCTGCCTGCTGCGCTGCATCGTTCCTCCACAAAGAAACAGAAACAAAGAAAAAATTATGGGTGGATCATTTAAAAAACATTTTTAAAACAGGTTGGAATTTATGATCTGAGGTTTGGGGCTGCCCCTGTTCTCCTTGCAAGTTCAAAATGTTTTCTCTTTGAGTGTCTACTGAACTCCAAACTTAAAAACAAAAGAAATCTATTAAAGTTTAGTAGAAGAATACGTTTCAGACTTTGGTGCAAGAATGCCCCCTAGCTGACGTTTCCTTATGTATGCAAGACAGCCTCGATGTCGCCAACTCGAAATCGAATTGGCGTTAACTAAAAGTTTCATCGTGTCCTGTTATGTCTCAGAAGGGCCTGCAGATCTGCTTGTGAAGACCTCGAAGGCGAATGACATTCCGATGTGTCGCCCAAGTGTTATTTTCCGGGACCAGACCGAGTATTTGGACTTTGAAATAATGGAGTTGGATGGAAGCAATGCGGTTGAGGACATTTATTACAAAGTTTCAATACAAAGATAAAACAGCACGCCCTTGGCTGATCTGAACAGGACACAGTTCTCACAGTCAAAAGGACATCGAAAATTGTTGAACACAGTTTTTATAGGAAATGGGTGTGGATTTGCAAAATGGAACATAAAACTTCAACAGGCAAATAAAAGGAACTCACATCCTATTCAAGAGCCCTTTGTTAAATCTCTTCACAGCTGTATTTTGAAGGTTGTATGATAAGTTAAGGGTGGAAGACCATTTCTGGTAAAGTATTGATAAGAAAGGATTCAGCAAGTACATACATACTTCATTCTAATATGTGGATGCACATACAACTAAATGAGTAATGTTATTAGTGAAGTAATTCTATCATGATGAAGAAACTTAATAGAGCTGGAAAACTCATGTAATAGTGACAACATAATCAGTGACCTATTTTTATATTCCAAGTCAAGTCAAGTCATGTTTATTTGTATAGCCCTTAATCACAAAGAGTCTTAAAGGGCTGAACAGATCAAGGACTACTGTATTGCAAACTACAGACTATTATGACACCATCCACTCATCTAAAACCTACATGAGGGCGAATAGTACACATATTATCAACATAAAATATAGGTTATTCATATGCTATAGAATAGAAGTGTGTTTTAAGCTTGGATTTAAACATTTCCACTGAGGTTGCAGATTGAATCTCAGAGGAAAGAGCATTCCTTTTCTTTCTCATCTCATCTCATCTCATCAGCTGCACCGCTTATCCTCAGTAGGGTCGCGGGGATGCTGGAGCCCATCCCAGCAATCATCGGGCAATGGGCAGGGGACACCCTGGACTGGTTGCCAGCCAATCTTCTTTCCTTATTACTCTCACTCTCCTTTCTTTTCACACACTCTCTTTCCTTCTTTCTTCTTTCACTCTCTCTTTTTCTTTCTGTAATTTTTTCTCTCTTCTTTCTTTTAATAATTAACCTGGTAATAACATAGTAACAATACACTAAGTTTGACACGTGAATTCAAGCTTGTTCTAACCAGTTGGATTAATTAATCCGAACCTATATGTCTGACCCCGGTAACAATAATGGCTAAAATGTTATTGGTTAAACGCTTAAATATGAAAGTACACGTCTGGAAGCGGCACAACCAGGGGCGGGGGGAAACAATGAAAGGAAAGGAATTTGGAACTATTTAATAAGTATTCATGGACGAAGTACATACCTGTCAACCTGTACAGTTTTGACGTTCAGAGTACGTTTATTGTGCACTTTAAGACGTGTACGACGTACGAGAAAATCTGTACGGAAAAACGCAAATTTGTCAATTATGGGTACCATCCGGTATACACAGACTATCACGAAACGGCAAATCAATCAAGTCAAATGAGTTCGCCGTGGTAGCCTCTATCTCGGTATGTTTTTTTTTCGTTGCAAACGAAGCGAGCGGTTTGATGTAGTGAAAGGAAGTGCGTCTCTTTTTAAAGAGCCGGCTCTCAAACGACTCACTTACTTTGATGCATTATTATGTTGTAAGAAGTTAAGAAAAAAAGGAAGTATGAAAGGAGAAAAGAAAAAAAGACAGGTTTGTGGTTATCCCTTATTTACTATATTACCAACAATAATTTAATGCAGAAAAAGAATTAATAATTTGAATAAGAAAATGTATTATTTTACTTAATTATATTTGCATGTATATTTTCCTTCTACAGTGAATGTCCAAGCTACATAATTTTTGAACTTCATTCATGTCGAGCAACACAGGATCTCACAACAAAATGTTAATTAACAATATACATGATATAACGAAACACATTTACAATATAACATGTTAAACTACATAAATAAACACGTTTGAAAAAAAAATATGGTGTAAGATTTTTGGGGATTTTGTAAGGGAAAAAAACAACATTTTGTAAGGGCGGGGGGCCTTGGAGGTTGACAGGTATGAAAGTATAATGGTGCAGATATTTTTTAGGCCAGCTAAGAAGGCCTTGCAGGCCCACCACTGGTGTACAGGTTGATTAAGAAAGCTCACTACATTGCGCTGATGTTAATAAACTCCGGGGATCTCTATTAATCTATCTTATAGGAACCGCGGGTGGTGTGTAGCCCTTCGCCAGCTTTTTCATCACTCTTCTCGAATATCATAGGAGCAATCATGAGAAATATTTCAACGTCATCAATTCTCCCTTCCGCTGTCATACCCCCGGACACTCTAACCTCTTGAGCAAAGCCATCTTGTTCTATTTGGACGTGCGGCGTTTATTCGAGAACGCGCGACACGCATATTCGAACAACGCCGGCCGACACGAGATACGCCTCTGGGAGCCGGGGTCTTAACACTTATTTCTGGGCTTAAAGACGGACGTCGTCCTGTATTGGAGAGGGGGGCGTTGTGACAGGGGGAGCGACCGCCCCCTTGCCCCGGTCACGGCTGCCGGACCACTTAACTGAGCCTGATCTCGGCGATCCAAACTCTTGCAGACTGTCCAGATAGACAGCAGGCCGGGATTTTCCACAGTCTATGGATCAAATGGTTCTGGGGAGGGCCCACGAGGCCTTCACCACAAGTAGCAGGGCTAAAATGGACCCCGACGCTTGCACGGAGCATGGGGAGAAGCTGACGCTCTTCTGCTTGGAAGACCTGGAACCCATCTGCGGGTTGTGCGGGAAGGCCGCGGCCCACCGAGGACACAGGCTCTATCCCCTTAGGGAGGGGGCTCACGACTGTAAGGTAAGCTCCAGCGCTCGTGTTTCGTCAGCAAAAACCAAGATGGGATTGTTATTATCCTACCTGGGCTAACCATATACGCTTGTGCCTTTGGTTTATGACATAGACTTTTGAGTTCCTTTTTTTCATGAGGTGCAATTGTGCTTCTTAATTTATTTGTATTGTTTTTTTGGGGTACATTTTAATTCCTAGAATATGTATTTTTATAAAGTACGTGGAAAAATTTGCTCCCCAAAACTTTTTTCTTCTAATTTTTTATATTATTTGTTTTTACTCTTTATTTTTAACATTTCTCTTGCTTTTTTTCTCTGTTTTCTTGTCTTTTCTTCTTTCAATTGCTCATCCTTTCTTTTCCCTTTTATTTTTTTCTCTATTCACTTTCTCTTTTCATTTCTTTCTTCCTTTTTTGTTTTCTTGCTTTTTGCTTTGTTTATTTCCCTTTTGGTTCCTTTTTATTTTCGATTTTTTTTTCCCTTTTTTTCTTCGCGGAAGGCTTGGAAAAGAAAAAGAGAAGACAATGTTGCATTTTGGTGATTTTGAGTCTAGTTTAGAATCTTCCTTTTGTTCGTAACACTTGTTTCCAGTTGGGCTGCGCAATACAGCGACATCTAGTGGCCAAATTTGCACACGGTCCCTTTAAATAAAACAATTTACATATTTTTACATTTTACTTGCCATTTCACAGTTTTCAATCGTATTATAGTCTGCCGTCTGTACTGATTATTTGCAATTGTGTTCACTGTTAGCTTTTGAAGGATTATAATTCAGAATTTTATTAGTCTATCAAATGTATCTTGTATTCATTCAGTTTGAATTATTGATTCTATTCCAATCATTGTAATGTGAAATATTTGACCACTAAATGTTGCTGTCTTGTGTAGTGCATCCCAAAATGAGTGCTACAAAGCACAGCAAATTTAATAAACTACAGAGACTCAAAATGACCAAACAATTTTCTTTAAATGTTTTACCCCGCAGCCGTTCACAAAGTTTGGGGATTTTGGGGGTACCTGTGGAAGCATGATATATATATGTATGTGTGTGTGTGTGTAGAGCAGGTTCTAAACAATACACACGGTCATTCTAAAGCAAGACTCTGATGCGATATTATCTTTATTTAAATCATAATTGTTTTTTATGAATTTTTTTTTTTTTTTTTTTTTACCACAAAGGAAGCACTAAATAATACATAATGTCCCTTTCATAGTATAAATTGATCATTGAACATTTTTCAAAATTGTATTTTTGTATGTTTTGTATTCTTACTTCTTTAAAACATGTATTTCAACAGGATCTTGAACATGTATTTTCAAGGTTTTTTTTCCTTTCCCATATTGTTTTATTACAGGATCCAATATTTTTACTAAAATCATTTAATTTATGTGTTCATTCATTCATTCCTTTGCTTGTGAATTTTATATTAGAATACATTTTGGAACAAGTGTAATTTATTTTATAATTTGTGATGAAATAACTCAAATATAATGTAATAAAATAGACTGCATAATTTAAGTTAATTATCACCACTGGTTATAAAGCACACAATCCATAATGTGTGTTAAAAACCGCTGACATTACCGTCACAAGAATAAGTTTTGAAATTAAATTTTTTATAACATAAATTAAACCAGGGGTGTCAAAAACAAGCCAAGGGCTTTAATCCGGAAGCACAAGAGAAACAAAAGTCAAAAAATGAGCTGCAGTTTTAAATATGTTCACTTGATGTCGCCAAAGACAGGCGCCAATCCCATAACTGGAGCTGTATTTATTTTTCTTCATCTCTTTCCCTCTTCATCTCTTTCCCTCTAATCTTTCTCATTTCTTTTTTTCTTTGTTCCCCAATCTTTCCTTCTCTTGCTCCCTTTCTCTCTCTCATTCTTGATTTCTTTCTCTCAATTTTCTCTTTCTCCCTTCCTCTAAACTACAGGTCCAGCCCCTGCGAGAATGTTTTTTCCAACATGCCTAGCTGAAATGAGTTTGACACCCCTGATTGATATCTTAAGACTGGAAGATATTTATCATATATTCAGATATAACATATAATGAAAAATATTCGATTTACTGGACACATATGTATTCTTTAATCCATGTAGTTGTATATATGTCTCAGTCACGACGCCAAGGCGTTTGGTTTAATCTGTGTGATGATGGTTATCAGAGATTATTGCCATTCTAATAATAGTTTGCTATTTTGGGGGATAGCATGACTACTATGGTCCTGAAACTGGAGCCCTGGCACACTTTTTTATGATAGCTTATCCCAATTTGCCTGCTGGGCCTCGCTCAAGAACGAGAGCTCCGCGCCTACTAATGTGAAAAGAATACAGGCTTGGCCCGAGCAGCCCGCATTCAGCTCGACGTGTGTCACCGGACGGCGCTTGAGCCCTACGCACAGATGTGACCCATTTCTTTGGCGCCACCGGCCACCGCCGTCCCAATATCGCGCTGACAGCTCGGTTGCCGCGCCACCTGCTGCATACTGACCTCGCTGTCTACTCATTTCCATAAAGGAAGAGCTGAAGGGGGCCCTGCTGCCTTTGAAGGAGAAGTTGCAGCAGTACAAAGAAGCCAAACTTGTTTGCGAGGATATGCAGGAGCACGTCAAGGTAATGAACAGCACTGTCCAGCACATACACATCGACAGTGTCATGCTCAAGTAGTTTGCATGCATTGGAATATACATACGTTTTGTGCAACCCTGATCATTTCTAAGATTTTCCTTGATAAATCATTGGTTGTTCAGTTCATTGGATCTTATAGAAGAAAAGCTCTGCCCTACGACTGGCTGATAACCTATCAGGGTGCTTCCCTGCCACCGCCTTAAAATGGCTGGGATGGGCGACCCAAGTGAAGATAAGCGGTGCAGAAAATTGATACAGTAGCAGACAAACACAGTCTTAGTTGAAAAGTGAAATGATGTTTATAGGATTTATAAAAAATGTGTAGTCAGGTGTCAATGTTTACGCAATATTTAGTAGAACCTCCTTTTGCAGAAATAACCGGCTCTTAACCTGGGATGTCAAACACTGTTTGGCTCTAGGGCCGGATCCAGACTTTCTGTTCTAAGGCAGGCCGGATCAGTAAAAGAATGTCAACTCCAAATTTTTACCCTCTTTTTTCCAGCTTTATGCTGTATGGTTAAGCTTACATCCATAACTTACCCTACAAATTATAATCACCGATCTTTTCTAATTACAACACAGTTGTTCACAAACGATGGGTAAAAAAATGATCGTTTTTGGCGTTGAATGTTGTAACTGGTTTATTTTAATGGTTAAGTAAATGTTGTTTTGCACCTGAAACAACTCATCACGCTATACAAACTCACAACACTGACCTCTAGCGGTCAGAGAGGGCATTTGGTCTGCATTTATTTAAGAAAAGTCATATCTTTTGATAGAAATAATCCTAATAATCTCTTTTTATTGACATACTCTTAAATTGATGTCGAGCCTGACTAAATTATCCGATGGGCTGGATCCGCCCTGCGGCCTTATGTTCGACGTGCCTGCTATAAACGCTTCTTATAGTTTCGAATTGAGGTCTTGATTCTGGTTGAAATTATTTTTGACCATTCTACTTAAAAAAAAACAAAAAAAAAAACAACAAACAATATCCAGGTCTGGGGGACTGATATGGCCATTCCAGAACATTGCTTCATTGAGTTGGAGTTGTGTTTAGGGTCGTTGATGTATTATTACCTTTTTTCATTAGTATCTGCTGATAATGACTGGAATCCGTGCAATTTTCAACATCAACATTATTATCAGTACAAGCACTGACTCCACATCCCCACAGCAGGTTAAAACCACCACCAAATGTTACTATAACACAGTGGTGACGAACAAGTTTGCACAAAGAGACGAAATTTTAAACCGTGAGAGTCAAAGAGCCACACCACGCACTGACCGGCATTAGACGTAACCTACGCAGATGAGTGGCAGTCAGATATGTGTCCAGGGCAGCATTAAGACAACAAATCTGCCATATTAGTATGAAAATATAATTCATTATTTGTTATTAACGCTGATAGATTCAAGTGTGTTTTTAGAGGGGAAAAAAACTAAACATGAAACGAGGCAAAGAGCCACAGTATATAGAAAATATGATGAGGCAAAAGAGCCGCATTCTTATTGGCCATGAGCCGCATGTGGCTCTAGAGCCGCGTGTTTGCCACCCCTGCTATAGCATGTTTACTTTGGAATGCTGTGTTCTTCTTCAATCATGCATTCCACCCAACTGTTTTGTCCAAACAACTCGACTTTAGCATGATCAGTCCACAGCAATTTATTTAAAAAAATTCGCTCGCTTGTCTAAATGTGCTTTAGCATACCTCAAGTGACTCTGTATGTGGTATCCCTAAAACCACCATCCTCGTGAAAGGCCGGGCAAAAAAAAAATGGTGCGGTTTGGTCACTTTGAGTCTCCGTAGTTAGTATTCTTCCTTGTGCTTTGCAGCACTCGTTTTTGGTTGCACTGCACAACAAGGCGACATCTAGTGGTCAAATATTACACAGTGTCCCCTCAAGCTTAGAGTTAACAAACCATGGGAATCACCAAAGGCATACTGTTATGCTAAAAATTGACATCTTTGTAGCAGTAATGCTAGTCTTTGATACAAATATATCAGAATCAACATAATAAAATCTCGTTTGAATATTTTGTTTAAATATGCTGAGGTTTTGAGTTTTTCCTTGCCCTCATATAGGTTTTAGATCATGGGATGGTGTAATAATAGTCTGTGGTCTGTGCAGCCCTTGAAACTCCTCGTGATTAAGGGCTATACAAAAATTAATTTTAGTTCTAAAGTTCTAAACTAGTCTAACTGTGATCAACTCAATTAAAAATTACTACTAGGTATTTTCTTTGACTAATTTTGTCCTGCATAAAGTTACCTGCAACCTACACAACACCCCCCACAACAATAAAAAAGGTCAAAAGAAGAAGAAAACACTATAATTTATGAACAATTCCAGCTGGACACAGCAGCTGGGGAAACCAAGTGGGTGAGAAATGAAGTTAATCTACTCAGTGTGGAAAAGTTCAATCGAAAATTGTCATATCTTTGTATCAGGTCTTATGATTTTGACCGTGAGCTCTCTAAAAATGAGGCTCGTCTCTTGCAAACAGAGCCAGCTGGAGCACACAGAAGCGCGGATAAAGATGGAATTTGAGGCGCTCCACCTCTTCCTGAGGGAGCAGGAGGCGTCCAGGCTGTCCGCCCTGCGAGCCGAGGAGTCTCAAAAGAGCCTGGCCATTGAGCAAAGGATTGAGGATTTGGACCAAGAATTGGCCTCGCTCTCTAATGTCATTAACGCGGTGGAGAAGGAGATGCAAACCCAAGATATTCCCTTCCTAAAGGTAGAAACCGCATAAACAAATTAATTTACCTGCTGTGAAATTTTCCTCACAGGAAATGTGTATTTAATTTTTTTCACAGAATTACAAGAACATTATAAGGAGGTGAGCACTTTTGTTGGGGTGGTGAAAAACATGACCATGACTCATTTCCAACCTTTGGTTGAAGAACTTGGATAGATTCCTGCGACCCTCAAGAGATGTACGGTGCCCTGATTGACGTGGCCAAGCATACTGGCACTCTCAAGTACCAAGTGTGGGAGAAAATGAAGAAAATAGTCAAGTACAGTAAGTTATTTGATAGAACAGGAAATTAAAAGCTTCTCTATCCATTGCAGTGTAGCCACCAATGTTCCCTCAAAGCTGCGTGTATGCGCAATCTAGCCAGCTCACAAAAATCAGGGCTCGAAATTGCTAATTAAGAAGCGAATTAAGGTGCATGAAAGTAGAAATACACAGGTTCTCCTGACACTGTGCTCTAAATGTGGTATTTTGAAGTGTCCCGACAGATCACCACCTTATCGTGGTGGGGCACTTTGCGCGTCTCCATGACCCCTAGAGCTATGTCGGCGGGAGTCTCGTACTCCTGGTAGGGTTACCCAAGCCGAACAGGTCGAAGGGTAGAGTCCAGACTAAGAGTGATCCCAAAAGCTGGTGGCGGCACGCTTTGAGACGGTTTCCTACAAAGGTTGTAGAAAGATGCCGGTCGTCTAGGGTCTCCCTTGCCACTGGAACCACCTTCTTTACAATCAAGATAGTGGCGTTGGGGAAAGCGCACCCCTTATGCCACTTTAAAAACCATCATTGCGCAGGTATCCTCTTTGACATGAGTCTCCGACCACAATCCAGGATCGGACTGTTCAAACATCAGCAGACTCACAAATAAAAGAAGATGGTCATCATCGAATCGATGGACAACCCCAACAACAACAACAATTTTGAAGTCAAGGTCGAAGTAGAACGAAGTTGAGTTAAGTCAGTAGTTTTTTTGAGAACCGGCTTCTTCGGCTCGGCTCACTAAAAGGAACCGGCTCTTTCGGGTCCTAAACGTCTCTTCAGGTTGTTTTTGCTTCTATAATCCCAACATGACCAAATATTATGTAAAATTATGCAGGGAGGGGGGAAAAAAGAGCAAAAAAGAAAAAAATACCAAAATGAAAAAGTAGTGAAAAGCAGAAACAAAAGGAAGAGGGAAAAAAGGACAAATTCAGAAAAAAGCCAGAAAAAAAGGAAAAGAAAGAAACAAAGGAAAAAAGTAAAAAAATGTGATTAAATATAGCTCTGTATCATGCAACTGACTAAATAAGCCCCCCAAACTGTTAGTATAATGCGACAAAAGATACCAGGATCAAAAAGAAATCTTATGAAAGAATTGTTGTGAAAACAAATGACATTTTGTAGGCCGTAAAAGCTTTGCAATGGTACATTAGTCAATTCATTCAAAAGTGAAAAATAATTTTGCATTGCCGGAAACTCAGCAAAATGTAACTTGATGTCAAGTTTTGGACATGTTTGATAATGGATTAGTTGCCACACTTGGGATTGCTGTTGCTCACTGTTGTTTCAAGCGTTGCTCACCGACTTTGTGTGACTGCTCAGACCCTTGGAAAATTAGAGGGAATATTGGTAGCCACATATATATATATATTGTCGATATAAAAAGTGATGGATGGCTATCTTCACTAAGGTCCTATAGTTGTGGATCCCAACACGGCCGCCAACTGTTTCATCCTCTCTGAGGACCTGACGGCGGTCCAGAACTCCACGCACAACTTCAAACTTCCCAACAACCCGGAGCGCTTCGACATCAGCGCAGAGATGCTGGGCGCCGAGGGCTACACCGAGGGCCGCCATAGCTGGAGCGTAGAGGTGAAAGACAACACCTACTGGGTGGTAGGCGTGGCAAGCGAGTCCATCAACCGCAAAGGCAAACACGTGCTGACGCCCGCGGAGGGCTTCTGGACGATACGCTTTCGAAACGGCGAGCACAAAGCGTGCACGGCGCCGTGGGAGCCGCTCAACATGAAAACCAAGCCGGACGTGATCAAAGTGATGCTGGACATGGACCGAGGCAAGGTGGCCTTTTTCAGCCCCCCGGAAAGAGAGCCACTCTACACGTTCACAGATGTCATCACACCAAAAGCCTTTCCTTACTTTTGCACGGCCTGCAAAGAACACCCGCTGACAATTTTACCGGCGAGATTGACTCTTTCCACCGACTGATCCCTCTTCCTGCGTGTCCCTTTACTCAAAGCTAAAACAACAGTATTGAGCCTTTGTTGTAGAGGTTTGCGAATGCAGCGTCAACCACAGTGGTTTATTTACAATTAAATTCATTTTAACACATCAATTGAGTTATCTTCATCTACGGCAGCGGTCTCCAACCTTTCACAAGCCGAGAGCTACTTTTTGTCACTAATTATCGCAAAGGGCACCCAGGTTGATATGCATTTGTAAAATAATGACTTGTTATTACTATGTCGTTACTATGTTATTACCAGGTTCATTAGTTAAAGTAGGGTTAAATACACTCAGACAAACACTAAAAAAAAATCATTACATCAGAAAATTCACAATGTCCCAGCACTGGTAAATTATTTTCACATCAGGTGTGCGGGAACCTCAGCTATTTTTTGATGGGGGACAACGTTGGGAGACTCCTGCCTGATCTGCAGTATATATAGAAAAGGCATGAACCAGAAATTCACATAATTAAAAGAACGCCTTTGAATAACATTTCATTGCAGAGTTGGGTAAATGCTTTTGCATACCCGTTTGAGAACCACCATTAGAAATTTCACACAAAAAAAACAAAAGCAAAACCTGAAGCCATATTTTAAGATTTGATTTTAATTGGAGTTCACACAAAATCTAATTTGGAGGATGCTTGTATTAAACCTTAAATGACCTTCTAAGACATCACTACAGGGTCTAGAAGTGTTACATAAAATGCAAGCCCAAAAGGGACACCAATTAAAAATAAAAACATTTTAGTGTAAAAAAATCCATCGTAAAAACCCATTGGGATGTAAGGCACTTTAGCAGTTCTTGATCGTTTTAGAGTCATGTAGACATAAGGATGGATTTGTTTTCATTTCCTCCACAGCACAACAAATCATCAGTATTTGAGCTTGCAACCCCTCTTCATGGCTTGCGTAACCCCGTTAGATATTATAAGTCCTACTTTCCTTCAACAAAGTCGACCCAGCCATTGCGCCGTCCTCTTTCATGGCAAGTCAAGCATTGTACATGCGTGAATGCTCTGTGAGGTGGAAGTGGTTTGGAAAATCGCTCACTTGGTGTATCTTATTCCAAAAGTATAAAAAACACTAAAGGAATCACCTGCGAAAATGCTGGCTCAGTGACTAATCAGGACACCTCTGATTTAAAAAGGGTTACATTTCCACATTATAAATTTACTCGGCCTTCCTTTATGCCAGCAAAGAGCTTCTCATCTACCGGGACATAGCGGCCGACTTTAGTGTCTAAGAAGTAGATCCTGTCACTCGTGAGCCGAAGATCGTAGCCTTCCCTCTGCAGCCTGGTTTTCTGGATTTTGAAGGTACCTACGGAGAAAGGTGCAAGAAAGAATGTAAAACGTGTCAAATTCCAGGGTTCGTACGACCTTTTCAAGCACTTTTTAAGGTTTTTCAAATCCCATTTTTCCAATTCACCCAGTATTATTGAAATAAAAACTTGATGCGAATCAATACATAGTCCTGATTTTTGAGGTCACTTGGTGCTGCATGTAGGAAAAGGAACCAGAAAATGTGATAAATCCTAACCCAGATATGAAACCAGCAGCTATAACACACTGAATGCGGCACAGAAAATGAAACAGTATTTCTCTGCCCCATTCCAATAGTGTTTGCTGCTGTCTGTTTTGTCTATGTTGTATCAAATTTCCTTGTTCTTTTTCTTACAGGCAGCACCCGATGACGTCAAACTGTAGAAAAAGAAAAGTGAATTATTCGAAAGTTTAATTTAGTGAACCAAGCTACAGTAAACATGAATTACTCATGCAAGCCACTGTTTTCCTTCTTTTAACTTACTGTGGAAGAAAGGTATTTTACACGATACTAACCTAATATGGACAATCTATGTGTTGCGCCGATCAAATGAACATTCTTTGTTGTTGTTGACTTTGATCACTAAAATAAAGATTGCTATCTTGCTACTTGCACTTACTTTGTGCTTTTTGGAGATGTTATTATCTGCTCTAGTGACCAGCTCGGTGGCCTTGGGGGTAGGGCGCCCGCCCCGAGACTGGGAGGTTGCTGGTTCAAGCCTCGGCTGAGTCATACTTAAGACTTACAACATTGGTACTCATTACCTCCCTGCTTGGCGCTCGGCATTAGGGGTTGAAATTGGGGGGTTTGGTCACCTAATGACTCCCAACACATCAGTCGGGTTGAGCGAGGGGGCTGGGGATCCCTTCCTCTGTATCAATCTCCCAGAAAAAGTCAGAAATGTGAATGTGTTCTTGACACTCGCCACCTGCCACTATGGGGATAAGGCTCTACATATACATATATTATCCACTCTTTAATCCACTATCTTTTTCTGTCAATCGGCTGGTATGAACGGACCTGAACTTTGCCGCTTTGCCTCAAAAATGCACACACAGCTTGGCAACGTCACACTAGTAGGGAGTAGGGGAATTTATAGTTTCACACAAACTAAGACCAGCTGCCGTTGATCACGAATGGAGAAGGAATGCGAAGGCGAAGCAAAGTGTTTGCATCATTTTTGAGCAGACTTGTTTTAGTTTTCTTCATTTAATACGTGGTCTGTCAAGCCAGACAGTTGAGAAACAGGGCAACAATTTTAAGCCTTTCCAGGGATTTTACCCTGAATTTGAGCACTTTTCAAACCTTGAAAACACAACATTAAATTTCAAGCATTTTCATGGATTTCAATCCCCAGTACAAAGCCTAAAATTCAGAAAAAGGAACACGTCAGCGGCATTTCACCTGTGGTGTCTACGGTCGGTGAGAGTCGTAGGAAGACGGGCCGTGCGTATGGCGGGAGAGCCGCCTGGACCTTGTGCAGAAACGCGTTACAGTCGAAAGTGCCGTTGCTGTCCGCAATGGCGGCCATGCCAGCCTTCCCTTCGACACCTATGGAACGATCAGGAGGAGTTCAAGCATTGCGACGACAAAAATCATAGCAAATATTCTGAACAATTAATTTGCTCAATTCCTCCAAATTCAGTTCCGACCCGGCTGGGATTTTGGCCCAGGTCGGGCCTTAAATGTCAACGTTTGGGTCGGGCCGGACTTCTCTCACTGACTTCAAAAAATATACATCTTTATCAAAAATGTATACTAAAACGATGAGTGGATACTAACCCCGCTGTACGCTCACATCACAGTGCGCTAAAGCCATTTGAGGCTGTGAGTAGATTTGGCCGGGAGAGACTGTGGTCAGCAAAAAAACAGAAGTTGCCTCATCATAACACACACTGTACAAAATTCTTGTGACGTCTATTCAAAGAACCCTTTCCCATCTCGGCCCATTATCCAACAGTCATTGCTCTTTCTCATCTTTTTGCCTCTCTGACTCTCTTTCTATGTCTCTCTCTCTCTCTCATGTAGCGGCTTAAAGACGTTCTGTTTCTGTGGTTTCTGACGACAGATGGCCTTAAAATGTCAATTCTTAAAAAAAAACAATCCTTTAATGATGGAAAATTGTCGGTAATGTAACCTCTGCAAACACAGAAATATAAAAGATGTAAGTGTTGATCCTATGTTGTTTGAATTAGATTTTATTACAAAAGACAGGCTTTAATTTGTTATCCAGGGATCAGAATGGAGATTTTCATTTTCAGCTGAAATAGCCAGGGTCCAGGAATAAAGCAGGGCGGAGCCCACCCGCCAGGGTGCGCCAGAGCAATAAAGGAAAGAGTGAGACAGTCGGATTTTGAATTTGTTTGCTACGCAAGAGAAAAAGTGAAAAAGTCGGAATGCCTTTGGGGTTCAAAAACAGCGGAAATCCGCGGATCCGCGGAAAATTCTGATCCCTGGTTATCATAATTCACCTAAGAAAAAAAACATAAAATTTCAGGTTTGCTTCGAGCTCAGTCTTGCAAATCAAGTTAAGTGGTCAGGCTCAGGCTGGGTCGGACTTTGATACCCGGTGGCCTGGATTTGGAATGAATTTTTTAGGCCCGATCTGACCTCTGTTGGGTAATCTATGGCCCACAGGCATTTTAATCTGGCCCGCCAAACAAAAGGATAGTATGATTATAAATAGGATGTTTTTTTGGTGCCATTCATGTCCCCAGTTTCCCATTGAGTGTCTTCCATCCATCCATCCATTATCTGCACCGCTTATACTCAGAAGGGTCGCGGGGGTGCCAGAGCCCCTAGAGTGTCTTTCCCATTATAAAAATGTTTTTGTGTAGCATTAATGTGTAACGCGCTTTAAGACCAACATTCAAATAGCTGGCTACATTTTTACGTACTTGATAAGTTTTGCTTTATCAAGATTTATAAAAAAATTCCCATTCAACAATATCTTCCGATGGAGGAATCTGCCACACTAAACTGTGGAAATTTGGAGGCCTGCCACACTGAGATAAAAGAATGGATGTCACTCAACTTCTTGTGCCTCAACTCTGAAAAAACTAAAATGTTAGTTATTGGTCCATCTAAATGCCTTGACTTGTTTTCAAAAACTGCTCTGACAAATATAATATCACCTAGAGTGATTCAGTCAAAAATTCAGGTGTCATATTTGACCCCAATCTGTCCTTACAAACACATGTTAAGAATATGACTAGAACAGCTTTTTTCCATCTTCGCAGTATTGCTAAAATTCGCCCTATACTGACTCAGTAGAATGCGGAGTTTATAATTCATGCGTTTGTTATCTTCCGTCTCCATTACTGTAATGCACTACTCTCCGGTCTCCCAAAGTTCAAAATCAGGAGCCTGCAGATGGTACAAAATGCTGCAGCGAGGTAAAATGCAGCTAAGTAAAATCACATTACCCCATTTTTCTAACCTGCATTGGCTCCCTGTTGAATTAAGATGTGATTTTAAGATTCTGTTTGTAGTAAACAAAATCATGCACGGACTTACTCCCTCATATATTTCAGATTTAATTTCCCTATGTTCCGGTCCGGAGCCTTCGCTCTGAAAATGCTGGTCTACTCGTGATCCCAAGAGCCAAGAAGAGATGCGCAGGTTCAAGAGCATTTTACATTCGGGCCCCGTTGTTGTGGAATGCTTTTCCCTTAGAAATTCAATCTGCAACCTCAGTGGAAATGTTTAGATCTAAGCTTAAAGCACACTTCTATTCTATATAGCTTATGAATGACCTAGGTTTTAATGTTGACAATATCTGTATTTACTGTTATTGCAACATCCATTTCCTCATGTTGAGGTTTTTGAGTTTGTCCTTGCCCTCATGTAGGTTTTCGATCAGGGGATGGTGTAATAATAATAATAATAATAATAATTTCCTTGTATTGTCATTCTGTGTAACAATGTACACAGAACGAAATGTCGATTGCACCTGACCCGTTGTAGCGAGCCGATGCAGCCGCAGCCAACAGAGGGCGCCGCCGACCACTTTTTAAGTCTTAGGAATGACTCGGTCGGGGCGCGAACCACCGACCTCCCAGTCTCAAAGCGGGCGCCTTACCATCTAGGCTAATAGTCTGTGGTTTGCAACAATCTGTGTTCTGTGCAGCCCTCTGAGACTCTTTGTGATTAAGGGCTATACAAATAAACATGACTTAACTTGAGTTTTAAAAATCCTGAGCTTAGTGCTTAAAAAAGGGACCTAAAATAGAACTGCTTTCATTATGAGTGTTTCAAAACTAGATAGTCTATTTACAGAAAAATTAAGTATAATACAACATGTAAATGATTATTTATTCATAAATGCGCATGGTTGCTGATTTTCAAAAGATTTACTCATTTGTTTTTTGCAGCAATGAATGCATACAACGAAAACAATAAAAATGCTCTAAAAGAGGATTTAAATGTCTTATTGAATTAGCAGCAATTATTTATTGCCAAGGTATTAATTTGAGACTATGTATTGGCAGATACAAAAAAGATAAATCAATCTTTTTTCTGTCCCTGCTTTAACTTTTTGTAACCCTTACGACTTATAAAGTCTGCCCACCCATGTCTTAGAATCATGCCACTGAAGTTTTTTCTCATTTCTCATAGGTCATTCATTATAAGACAAAGTGCTTTTAGTGGTAAAAAAATTAGTAGGAGTCATTTCTACGATACAGTAGAAGACAACAGGGCAAATTTACGTTGCGCTTACCTGGCACTGTCACACCATACACAGCCACATCTGCCTGATTTAAAAGATTGCTCAGTACACCTTCCACTTCTGTGGTGGACACATTCTCTCCCCGCCAGCGGAACGTGTCCCCGCTGCGATCGCGAAAATACATGTAGCCTAATTCATCCATCACCAAAACATCACCTACAGGAGAGACAGGAAGAACGATGACACCGTGGTACCTCAAAATGTACGTGACATTGTGAAAACAGAATATGTTTTTACTTAACATAATAGGACTGCTAACCTGACAAATATGCAGAATCATTTCTCTTAAATACATTTTGGGCAATCTTTTTGTTCGTAGCATCATGGTTAACATAGCCGTCGAAACGCCTCAGTGGATCCTTTTGGTTGATTCGGCCAACCAGAAGACCAGGCTCACCTGGAGACCCGTGGGACAGTATAAAGTGGGTTTCTCTCAAGTCATGACTTAGTTAGCACATAACAAGTTCACTTATAGTAGTCACCGGGTTGACAAGGCACGCAGAGACCCCGACTATCCCGGACGAGTTCCATCGTATTCTCATCCACTTTGACCAGCCGGATGGGGTAAAAGTTGGGCAGAATGCGACTGTTAAATCCACAGGCGCCCACCTAGAAATAGAGCCTTATTTCGATCACTTAATTTGGTCAAATAAAAGAAAAAAAGCGGTTCAAACGGCGACCTTTCCATCCAGATTGGCGATGCTGCAATTGCACTCGGTCGCACCGTAGAACTCTCCTATGTGCTCCACGCCAAAACGCTCCTTGAAGGCTTCCCAAACGCTTGGACGCAGACCGTTTCCAACAGCCAAGCGGACCCTGTGGGATTTTTCTGACAGTCGTACTGGCTGGGATAGCAGGTAACGGCAAATTTCACCAATATACTGGACCACCTATGGGTGAGATGACTAATTATTTGGGGAAAAAGGGACAGAAAATCACAACGTAATAATTGATTTAGCGTTTCAAACACAATCAAAAAAGAATGTTGTCCTGTCGATTGTCACTTGCATTTAGCACACTCCGCTTTAACATTTGTGATTTTAAACGTGTCTCTAGACCTGGGGTCTCCAACCTTTTTCAGGTTGAGAGCTACTTTTTGTTACTAATTAGCATAAAGGACACCCAGTTGAATATGCATTCTTAAAATTACAACTTATCATGTTATTACTATGTTGTTACTATGTTATTACAAGGTTAATTATTGGAACTAGGCTTAAATACTCAGTCATCCACAAAAAGAAAATCCTTTACCTAGAATTACAATGACTTAGCATTGTTGATTTCTGAACTGGTCCGCGGACATCTCACCACAATAGAGACCTCTAAACTAGCTAACATGCCGTTCTCTACATTTCTTTCTTACACTGAAAAGAAAAGCCTTCCAATTTTGTTGTAAACTTGTATAATGAAAATAAAGAGCATTTATTCAAATGAAGTTTTGTGTTCTGTGTTTTTTTCTCTAGCTCAATACAGTGCCGTGAAAAAGTATTTGTGCCCTTCCTAATTTCCCAGTTTTTTGCACATTTATCACTCGCATAGGTTTCAGATCATTAAACCAATTTTAATATTACACAGAGACAACCCAAGAAAATATAAAATGCAGTAATGCAATTGTGAACAACCATTCATGCACAGTGCTGTGAAAAAGCCCCTGTCCCAAAATCAACAAACATACCACTTTAAACTTGTCTCTTTCTTGCAATTACTCAAGATCGGTTAAACTCCTTTTGACCCTTTTTTTCATACATATTGGTTTCAAAACCAGATGCAAGCTGTTATTGTGTAAAAACGTCACAACATTCTGCAAATAGGGAGCCTGATGAGCTCACTTTTGGCGCAGATGGCGTAGGGCGAGAGATGGGAGGGAGTGCTTGCGCTTTTTGCATGGCTCCACCCATCCCTCCCACTCACCCAATCAAAAGACTAAGTTCTCTTCCGGTGTTTTGGCGTATTTACAGTGTGTTCTGTGGATTCATCATAAGGTATCTGAACACTGAACACAGATTATATAGTGAACTTTTATATAAAGGATTCTTTAGCGTTGTATAGCCAAAACGAGTTTTTTTCCCACCTTTTTTGTGTGACACCTTGACTGTAAATTGTAGTGAAAAACGTGCCCTATATATACTGCGAAGTAACACCGCAAGACTTGGTTCTGGATTGGCTTTGCGTGTACCTGAATAGGACGAACTACTCAAGTATCGAATAGGATGGAGAAATTTTGCATGCAATCAAATTTGTCTCTGAGCCATAGATATTCATAGAAAGAGCCATATATGGCTCGCGAGCCATAGGTTCCCGACCCCTGCTGTAAAGGGTTCACCTATGGGAGCGATAACAGAAATCAAACATTTACGACAATTGGTAATGAGTCTTTCACAACGCTGTGGAAGAATTTTGGTCCGCTTTTCTTTGGTAAATTTCTTTATTTGTGGATAATGGCTCTGACAATGGTTCGCTAGAGCCCTACAGCCTTGGAAATAGCTTTGTGATCTTTTCTGGATAGATTTCAATTACTTTTTATAATTTCTAGTGGAACTTCTTTGGAAAGTGGCATGTCGATTGTGTTCTTGAGATTTTGTAGCCTACTTCACTTTGTTTAACAGATTCAACTTAAGTGATTTCTTGATTCCACATAGGTGGTCGCAATCAATTTTGGGTGTGGCCTGTGGAATTAAAGTGTGGTTAGTCACAATGACTTTGTAATTGTAACAAGGGGGCAGCTACTATTTTACATAGGGCCAAATAGGCCTAGATTTGTTTCTAGCCTCAATAAATGGAATCAACATTTTCAAACTGCATTTTGCATTTCCTTGGGTTGTCTTCGTGTGGTATTTATATTGGTTTGATGATCTGAAACATTTTTTGAGTGGTAAATATGTAAAACAACACAGAATTCTAAAAGTGGGCGAATACTTTTTTACAGCACTGTAGTTAGAAATTTGTTACAGTTGTATATATTATGTTTCAGGTGTCAAATACATAAACAAATGTTTCTACCAGTTTTGACTATTGCGGGATCTTTTTGGAATGTAACCCCAGCGAAAATCGAGGGATTTCTCTACTATCGGTAGTAAAATAAATCTTGTTTTTCCTCCCGGCCCCTTTGACAACACTTCTAACAATGCCTAAAAACCTTTGCCCACCCCTGATCTAGAGTCTGGTCTCATGAGTGGGTACCAAAGAATGTCAACATATCGCTATATATTTGTGTCGCTCACAAACTCATTAGCCAGTCTGCATGTTGACTGAATCTAAGTAGCGGTCATTAAAGGTAGCTTAGGTGTAAATGTGGCTATTTCATATCTGATTTCTTCTTGTTAGTCAGTTCAGTTACTTCAAAATTCTGAATAAAGACGAAAGCCTGAGTCGCATAAAATCCGTATTCATCGCAGAAAAAAATGCAATCTATATGCAAACTAAGGATGGAAATTTCTTACAGTGCAGTTGTACTTGATACAATCATCCCAGAAGCGACTCGCTGAGAATTTCTTCTTGACAACAACGGTGAGGCCGTTGATCAGACTCTGGCCAACACCCATGATATTACCTAGAAACGAAAGAGATGATGCATCAGTTGTGCACTCTAGTAGTGAGAAATAGTGTCTGTAAAAGATTTTATCGAACCTGCGGAGTGATAGAGTGGAAGGCAATCATAGATGATGTCATCCGGGCGCATACGAAAAGCGTAGTAGCCAAAAGCGGCAATTCTGTAGTACCTGTTGAACAATTTATTTTGTCAATTATCCTTGGATGGACTTACTCTTTATTTAAGCTTTATGGAGGAATAATTAAGGGATACGTACCGACTGTGCACGACAATAGCAGCCTTGGGCAGTCCTGTGGTGCCAGAGGTGTAGATGTAAAACAAACAGTCTGCAGGGGAGATGAAAATAAGGAATCAACTCACACAAACTGGAAGTATGAACACGAGCTAGGACAACAGAAAATACGAAAGTGTGAGAGCTTCTTTGTAGAGAAAATAAGATAAAATAAGTGGAAGTCTACAAAGACCTTTACTTGTCCCTGTAATGACATTATTTCTCACTCGATCCAACCTGATTGTTACAGAGGAAAACCTCAATATTTCTTCATCTCAGTGCCACTGTGTCTGTCTGTACATGGAGTTGGGCTGCTACCTCACCATTGACTTCTAAAACTTCTATGGCTAATCTTGATTCCTCCACTTTTCTAAAGGTTTTTGCATCTACTCTTTTCTCTCAATGCAAATCACAGTCATCCGTCAATATCAGAGTGTGAAAGATAATATATAAATATGCATAGAGATATCATATGAAAGACACAAAATACATACAATGACAGCGGTGGCTTTAACTATAAATGACATGGAAAATGGCTCGACATTGCTGGTCCACTACAGGCTTGTGGATTCGGTCTTTGGCAGGGAGCTCAGTACCCAATTTGGCTGCCAGAAGGCGTTACAGATCGCACAAAAGCAGATGTTTATCGATTTTGCTTTGGTAAGTACTGGGAGTGCCTTGACACGAAACCTAGCTAGAGACACTTGCGGAGGACTCAAGTACAACTGTGTACATTTTCATGAAAATTGGTTAAAGTAGTTAGACAGATACACCAATAACTCATTCTCGATCTAAATGAATAGAAATGTCATTAATCGATAATGCAATTCTTTCAATCTGGTTACAAATAAAATTATTAGTTTTTTAATGTGGATTTGGTGCCACTCTCATCCTCACCATTACATTTTTGACTTATTGCAATATCAATATTACCATAATATAATTCTGGTTTTTGCTTGCAATTTAGAAGGTCTAATCAATTCTGCTAATACCTAAAGACAGACATGAAAATGGGTCAAGAGTTAAAAAGGTAAGGAAAAAAAAACATGTTCTGTTACACAGTACAACCAAACAAAATATTAAGGTCTGTCGATCCAAGCGACACCACACACATACACTTTGGAGATATAGCATGAAATCAAGATAAGGCCTGGATATGTTTGTTATTTTGGCTGAATCTAACCTCAAGTCGGTTGCATGAAAGCAAGTTAATTTTGGCTCGGCTCAGTTACTTTGGTGATTTATTTTCTACAGCTTGCCTGCTCCAGACCGGCCTAACAACCAGGCTTCACACATCATTGCACTTTTGTTATAATTGGGCCAGTTTCTAAGTATTGGGTGGGTGGGTTTATCCTTTAGTCACTATAGTCGTAGGGGCACCATTTCGGTGTGTCTTGGGCAAGTAGACTGGTGGCGCCCATCCCTCTCCAGGACAACAAATGTTTCCACCCGGTCTTGAACTGGGGACCTTGCGCGTGTTAACCGCTGCATGTAAATATTATGTAAAAAAAATAATATCTGTATAAAAATTATTTATATGTATGATATTTTTGGTGACATAAATATAAAAAAATGCTACCATTGGAACACTGAAAATAAGAACAAATATAAAGTTGTCGCATTGGGCACTTGTTAGAGGTAATATCGGGCCTAAAAAAAAATCTCAAAATCATATTCTGAGGATTCCATGCTGAATATAATGAAATATTTGGCCGAAAAGCAGAAAGAATGTTCGTTGAGCTCGAAAGCTATTGGTGGGAAGCGGAAATGACGTCTGACGTGAGCGAGGTGGAGGAGAAATCAGTGCAACTTTTACCCCAACAAAGAGAATGAAAATGTCTTTGGATTAAGTGATTTGGAGTTAAATTGATAGTTTGGTAAGCATCTACTTTAGATACTCGAGTAAAAGTAAGTACACTGAACAGTGTGCATGCTGTGCTGATCCTCCATGAAAGAAAATAACAGAGAATCCTGGCCAACCCGACTTAATGATTGACATTTTGAGGCCAGGTTCAGGTCAGGTTTGGGCCCGGGGCCAAGATCTTACCTCCAGCACTTAATCAGTTAAATTGATGAATGGAAGCAAATACATCTGTGGGAGTTGTGCTTCGGTAACATGCAACAGACATTTTTAAAACTGCAGGTAATTGTTATTGTTGTCATCTGAGAGCCCTTATCAGGGTCCCCCTTGCAAGTTCCAAAAAGCCATGCAATGTTACTAACCATTCATGCCTTTGTGTTTCACACAAGGTAAAGGGGAGTGCCTCGAAGTGGAAGCCAAGATGGGATCCAGGGCCGTGGCACCCAAAGGGGTCTCCTGATGAGTCTTGAGGTCTCCAGTGAAAAACCTCACCATGGACTGATCAAGGGAGTCGCTAATTTCCAATATGGCTGACAAGTTCAATAAAGAGCAAGATAAAAAAAAGAGGTCAGGTTAAATACGTTAGTTCATAAATATGTTTCTACATCTGAATATACATTTTGTTTCATACCATCAGCAAGCTCAGTTCCAAACACAATAGCTCGTGATCTAGACACCCCGATGCAATGCAGAAGGGAGTCCTTGCGGAGGTTGAAGTTAATGAGAGCGGCTTCCACGCCGACCTTGGCCAAGCCCAGCCAAAGCGCTACTTGCAATGGTCGACTCTCCATGTAAAGAGCCACCACGTCTCCCGTGATCCAGCCCTGACTTCTGGCCCAATTGGCCACCGAGTTGGATAGTTGGTCCAGTTGGGTGAACGTCCACGATTCCCCCGTGGCCTCGTAAATCAGGGCAATCTTGTTCGGGTTGCGTTTGACCGTCTGGGCAAACATGGTGAGGATGTTGCTTCCGTCACGCATGGAGCGCCACAGAGCTAGCTTGACCTTTATAAGCACGTACAGCCCACTGACAACGAAAACAGATGAGAAATCATTGACAATTGAATCCTGGATGTAACAATCCCTTTTCATTAGCTTCGTCAATATTTTGTATGTGTAATTATATGAAAGATTTGAAGACGAGGAAAACTGAGCTTCTTAAAGCCAATCACTGTTCAGATTAGAAGCTGTAACAGTCAAGCTAATTATGATTTTTATTATATGCTTACACATTTTATATGTACATATTAGTACTATTGCAGTAATACTAACTCAGGGTTTGTAAAGCTTAAGGCAAGTTAAATTTAACACTTTTTAAGACTTTTTAAGGCCATTTGAAATCAAATTTAAGACCAATCGACGAAAAAACCCCACACACAAATGAAATAAACAAAACCCCCCAAAAAACAGATAAATTAGAGACAATTATCAACCAAATTCGGAACAAGAGACTAACAGAACAATCCTCTGAAGCTATGTGCTTCGCGCTTCGCATACGTGGCAGTATCAGAAATTATTTTCCCCCCATTTAACACTCCACTTATTGAAACATAAATATTTTGTTTGTTTGTTGTACATGATTCAATTGTTTGTTTGTTTGTACATGATTCAGATTGAATCGTTTCTTGTACATGATTCAATTGTTTGTTTGTTTGTACATGATTCAAATTGAATCGTTTCTCCGGCGCCGTCACGAATGGCAGCCACTCCAGCAGCTCCCGTGTTATTTTCGATTGTTCTCAGTTATTTTCGATTGTTCTCAGCTTAGGGATGCTGCTGGAAATGTGAATTTCCCTTCGGGGATGAATAAAGTATCTATCTATCTATCTATCTATCTATCTATCTATCTATCTATCTATCTTTAAAGCTTTGACTCCCATCATTTAAAATATTTCTTGGACAAAATCCATGTTGCTTCAAAAACATTAGCTGGCACAGCTTTCAGCCATGGCAAAAAAAGGTTCTTCGGACAGACACTTCTCATTAAATTTACACTTTCCTGGCTTGGTCCAAAGTAAACGTCTCTGTCCAAAGTTGCTATGTCTATTGTGAGTAGACCTAAGTCATGCGCTTGCTCCGAAAGGCCCGACTGAAACCATATCACGGTTTTGATAGTTCCATTATTGTAGTTATGCGATGTTGCCACGTAAGTTATTCGGCAAATTAATAAAAAAGACAACTGATAAGATTTACCAAATATTTTTAGTTCAAACAACTTTAAATGTTAAGAGTTTTTAAGACATCCAAAAATTGATACTAGACATTTTACTGCATATTAAGGCCTTATTTTTTAGAATGAACTCAATGCCTTTTAAGACTTTTCAAGGATAAGCGGGAACTCTGTAACTTGATACAATTTACTGAAGATTTTATTTATGGTATTTTACGAGGGGATAATATACTCACGTAATAGTACTACTGGAAATTGGGAACCACCACTATCTTACACAATAGTTAGTAACAGTGGCATTGTCCTCATGTAAAATAAAAAACGTATCTCCAAAACGTGTTGTTCATCATTTAAATCGCCCCTAAATGGCTTATTGAAAAGGGACTGGAAAAGAGTGCTAAAAATCACAAGAAAAAATACAAACTACAGAGACGCAGACCAAAACACATTATTTTACTTTTCTTTTTTACCTGGCCCTTCTGGGGTCTATGGGTATTCATACTCGATGGCGTACAATTACGTAAGCTCCATTTAAGTGAGGCTCGTGTTATGTAAAATAAATGCAAATTTATCGACCTTCGGGTATTTTAAAAAAATGCATGTTTTTACAATAATTCCTGTATTTTTGCTAATCAGAACAAAGCATGGACAAAGCATAAATATGCTTTTGCTTCAGGAAACTCCCTTTGGGCACATATTTAAGTACCGAGCCAAGAACATCATTAGGGACCCCTCTCACCCCCATCATGGACTGTTCACTCTGCTAGCCTCTGGGAAGAGGTACTGCAGTGTGCGGTGCAGGACCACCAGGTTCTGCAATAGTTTTGTCCCCCTTGCCATTAGAATGTTAAATGGTCAATCACACACATAGTAAGTCTACACTGCTGCTATACTGTACATCTGTTTGTTCTGTTTTTTTGCACTACTGGGAGTACTTTATACCTAGCCACTCCTTTGCACATCTGTTCTCCTCTGCACTATCGTACTACAGTGTTATTGTTACTGTACAGTGACTTGTTTACCTGACTGCCCGTTTTGCACATCTGGTTAGCTGCTACTCTTGCACTCTTTGCACTACTGTATAATACTATACATAGCCATAATTATTTAGTATATTATTAGTACTTCAATACTCCAACTCAATACAACATTTTATTTATATCTGTACATTCAAGGAAACTGTGCGGGTCAGATGTATCGACGTTTCGTTCTGTATACACGTGCACTAGAATGACAATAAAGTATATCTGAATCTGAATTGTACTGCACTGCTAATTGTACACAAATATTCTTTTGTTTCCTTTTGTTAATTAATGATTGATGGTTTTACTTTGTGTGTGCTGTGCCTAGGTGAAAAAGCCACAATATTTTTTTTTCATAAATACAATTTTATTTTTACCACTAAGAGGGTCTAATAATACACAATGTCCCTTTCAAGACAATCTTTTCTTCTTCATTTTTTTGCCTCTATGAAATCCAAAGAGGCACGATATTCTTTTTTTTTTTTAGGCACCAATAGACTTGGCAGTTATATACTGTACATCTCATACATTACATGGCCACACTACACAAGGTCCGCAAAATTAATATTCAGCCCCCCCAGCAAGTATAACCTACCGTATATCTCTCCTGGCGGTCAGCGCTGCAATGTAGAAATACTTCCAGTTGCTGATACCCAGGTACACCCCAAGTCCTGCCACGACACTCCAGGGCCAGGACACCCCCAAAAGACGCAGCAGCCCCACAGAGCCAAGAGAGGCTGACACACTTGCTGCATTGTGCATTCTGCAAAAATTAGGATTAGAATATATTTGTTGAGAGGGATAAATCCAAGTAGATGATCAACAAACAGACTAGTCAATTCTTCATGAAGCAAACATGAAAAAAGTGGAGGGCTTGAAAAGGTGAGAAGGAAATACCATATTTATTAGTGTATAATAGACATCCCTAATTTGGAGGTAAATATTTGTTTGACTTTTTCTCAGCTTAAACTAAGCATTGAAAGTGACAAACGTTGAATACATGCGGCCATGATTCAAATCATTTATTGACAACTATGAACACATCACAAACATCATGTATTAAATGTCCTTCAAAGTCCGATTCATCATCAGATACACCTAAAAGTTGTTTCCCTCGCAGATCTTTTTTGCGTTTATTTATATATTCCTGCAAGACTTTCTGTTTTCTCCATTCGCTAACATTTGCCTCTGGTACCTTGAGTAAAAATAATGTAACATTGAGATACAACCTAATGTGTTTTACACACATCAATTCAGGTCACATTTATTCATACCAGTCAACCTGTACATTTTTGTCGGAAGAAAGTACATTTATTATGGATTTTAAGACGTATACGACGCACAAGAAAATCTGTAAGAAAAAACGCAAATTTGTCCATTATGGGTACCATCCCGTAAACATTGACTATCACGAAACGGCAAATCAATCAAGTCAAATGAGTTCGTTGCAGTAGCCTCTATCCTGATATCGTTTTTTTCCGAAGCAAACGAAGCGAGCGGTTTGATGCTACTGTGCGCATGCATTTGCCACCTGGGGATTCCTCATCACGCATCTTTCAGAAATAAATAAATAAATGGTGTAAGATTGTTTTGTATTTTGTAAGGGAAAATACGACCGTTTGTAAGGGCATGGAGCCGTAGAGGTTGACAGGTATGTTTATTTGAAGAGCCCTTGATCACAAAATGTCTCAAAGGACTGCACAGGTTACAACTACACCCTCCCCTGATCTTGAACCAACATGTGGACAAAGAAAAACTCCAAAACCTCAGCGTGAGGAAAATAGGAAACCTGAGAAGGGGCCTCACAAGTCGTAATCCCACTCCCAGGATGCAACAGATTTAGCATTAGGTAAGAATACACAAAACATAGTGAACATCAATAAAAAAAAAAATAAAGAAAAACCTAGGTAATATAGGGCAGCACGGCGGCGCAGTGGTTAGCGCTATGCGGCACAGTTCTGAGGTCGTGAGATCAAACCTCTTGTGTGGAGTTCTCATGTTCTCCCCGTGCTTGTGTGGGTTTTCTCCGGGCACTCTGGTTTCCTCCCACATTCCAAAAACATTCATGTCAGGTTAATTGGCCGGTCCAAGTTGTCCCTAGGTGTGACTGAGGGAGCGAATTGTCTGTCACTGTGTGCCCTGCGACTGGCTGGCAACAAGTTCAGGGTGTCCCCAGCCCACTGCTTGAAGATGACTGGGATGGGCTACAATACCCCCGCGACCCTACTGAGGATAAGCGGTGCAGATAGTAGATGCATGGATGGATAGGTAATATGTAAAAAAAAAAATAATAATACGGTACTCTTCCCTGTGCAAACTGATTTTAATTCCAACGCACAATTGGAAATCTCCCAATAATCCCTTCCCCCCTCAAAACATGTTCTTCTTGGATCTACACTTGTATCTATTCACGTAGGTCACCCTTTTGACTTCAAAAGTGTGGGTTTCTCGCGTCTAAAAAAATCAAGAATGAATAGCATACACACCTATTTTTGAAAGATGCACATGCACTTTTCCCGTTTAAGATAAAAGTCACTTTATGCGTAATATGTAATAAATCTATAATAGTAATATCGATCACGTGGGTTAGCCTAGCGTGTAAACCCCCCCCCAAATCATGTGCATGAACTCAACTTACCTCAAGTCAAAACTCAACGGCGTCACCTTTCACCCAATAACCCCAAACTAACCGAGGGGCCACGGTTACGGTTATCTCTTGCCTATAATTACTTTCGATTTGGCGTGGCCGTCTTCGGCGGTAAGTGTCTTTCTTCAAGAAGGGCGCAGTTCTTTTTTTCTTTTATCAGTTGTGACACTTTTGCATGACGCCGGTTCGCGTGGTTACAGTATTCAAAACTAACTGGCACTGCAAAGAGAGTCCGATGTTCATAAAGATTCCCAGGTGAAAGCGTGGCGTTTTTTACCAAGAGTCCATTGTTTTTGAATCCGTTAAGTTGCACGACATGTAATTGATCTTATTTTTAAGTTTTTATGGCGGTCTTGCCTTTTTCCTCCCCTCTGTACTCCATGTTGAACTGAAACGTCATGGATGAAAACCCGCCCCTGCATGGGGTGAGCGCGACGTAAGGAGCTCTTTTATTGGCTGGCTAAGGTGCCCGTCAAAGCAATGATCAGTATCTATTGGCTCATGGCGTTGACGCCTCTTTACACCCGAACTAGAGTCCCCCGTGAATGCTGAATGGTACCAATGGCACAGATTACTTAATACAGAACTAAAGTAAACATTACTTTAAAGAGACAATGTGTAATATTTGACCACTAGATATCGCTGTATGGTGTAGTGAAACAGACAATGAGTACCACAAAGCTCAAGGAAGAATACACACTTCAGAGAACTAATCTGCCCAAAAGGCACCATTTTTTTCATGTTTTTGCCCTACCCTTTTTCCTCCCCTCTTTTCCATTTTTTTGCTCTTTCTTTTCTTTTCCCATTTTTTATGCTTTTTTCTCCCCTCTTTTCACTTTTTCTTCCCCCATGTTTTCCTTTGATTGTTTGTTGTTATTTTTTCTATTGTTTTCTTCTTCTTTTTTTTCCCTAATTTCCCTTTGTTCTTCTATTTCTTTCATTACTTTTTTTTCTTTTTTTGTTTGTCTTTTTAAGTACCTTATTCATTTTATCAAATTTCATTTTTCTCATTTTTCTTTTGTTATTTTTCATATTTCCGTTTACCCCTCTTCCCTTCTTTTTTGTCCTTCTTTACTCCTTTTAGTCCTTTTTGTTCTTTTTTTTTGTTTTTTTCCTTTTTTGATTTATTTTTTTCTTTTCCCTCCATTTGTTTGGTTTTCCTTGGAAGCAAGATGGCCAACAAACAGGCAGGTTCCCTTTAAGTAAGCATCATCTAATGTGAAATAAATGATAACTTTTAAAAATGCATTATTCTGTAAGAACTTCATGTGAAGCATCAACAATAATTGGGACACAATCATGAAGTGGAACACACTTTATTGGATATTCTAAACGTTTTAACAAATAAAAAATGAAAAAGTGGGTGTGCAAAATTATTTAGCCCCTTTATTTTCCCAAGCGGGGCAGCACGGCGGCGCAGTGGTTAGCGCGTGCGGGGCACAGTTCTAAGGTCTTGGGAACCTCCTGTGTGGGTTCAAATCCAGCTACCGGACTTACTGTGCGGAGTTTGTATGTTCTCTCCGTGCTTGCGTGGGTTTCCTCCCACATTCCAAAGACATACATTTCAGGTGGATTGGCCGGTCCAAATTGTCCCTAGGTGTGAATGAGCGAGCGAGTTGTCTGTCCCTGTGTTTCCTGCGATTGGCTGGCAACCAGTTCAGGGTGTCCCCTGCCCACTGCCCGATGATTGCTGGGATGGGCTCCAGCACCCCCGCGACCCTACTGAGGATAAGCGGTGCAGCTGATGAGATGAGATGAGATTTTCCCAAGCTTTAAACATCCCAAGGAGCACTGCGCAAGCAATAATATTGAAATGGAAAGAGTATCAGACCACTGCAAATCTACCAAGATCAGGCTGTCCCCCTAAACTTTCTGCTCATTCAAGAAGAAAACTGATCAGAGATGTAGCCAAAAGGCCCATGATCACTCTGGATGAACTGCAGAGGTCTACAGCTGAGGTGGAATAATCTATCCATAGGACAACAATCAGTCGTATACTGCACAAATCGGGCCATTATGGAAGCATGGCAAGAAGGAAGCCATTTCTTAGATATCTATATAAAGTGTCATTTAAAGTTTGCCACAAGCCATCTGGGAGATACACCAAACATGTGGAAGAAGGTGCTCTTGTCAGATGAGACCATAATTGAACTTTTTGCTAACAATGCGAGACGTTATGTTTAGCTTAAAAGCAGCACAGCTCATCACCCTCAACACACCATCCCCACAGTCAAACATGGTGGCAGCATCATGGTTCGGGCCTGCTTTTCTTCAGCAGGGACAGGGAAGATGGTTAAAATTGATGGGAAGATGGATGGAGCCAAATACAGGACCATTCTGGAAGAAAACCCCATGGAGTCCGAAAAAAGACCAGAGACTGGGACGGATATTTGTCTTCTAACAAGACAATGATCCAAAAATAAAGCAAAAGATAGAATGGTTCACTAAAACACATTTCAAGGTGTTAGAATGACCAAGTCAAAGTACTGACCTCAATCCAATTGAGAATCTGTGGAAAGAACTGAAAATTGCTATTTACGAACGCTTTCTATCCAACCTCACTGAGCTCGAGCTGTTTTGCAAGGTGCAATGGGCAAAAATATCAGTTTCTCGATGTGCAAAACTGATAGAGACACACCCCAAGCAACTTACAGCTGTAATTGCAGCAAAAGATGGCGCTACATAGTATTAATTGAATGGGGCTGAATAATTTTGCACAGCCACCTTTTCATTTTTTATTTGTCAAAATATCTCATAAAGTGTGTTCCACTTCATGATTGTGTCCCACTTATTGTTGATGCTTCACAAGAAATTACAGTTTTATACCTTGATGTTTGAAGTCTCAAATGTGGCAAAAGGTCACAAAGTTCAAGGGGGCCAAATAGTTTCGCAAGCCACTGTACATATTTACATACGTTTTGTGGATGCAGAGTCACGCCGTCATCTTCATCATTATCATCACCACCACCACTTTCACCGTCATCATCATTATCATTGCTGTCTCCATGCATTCTCAGCATACTATATAATAAGAGTATCCATGAAAATAACCATTCCCATTGGTGCTCATGGTGAAAACTGACTGTTCTGTGGTGTTTCCCGTCACTCAAAGTGTCTTTGGACCTGTTGCCTAAGGGGGTCTGCCCCCAGGCAGCAGGACCACCAACTTTGAGTCTCCTGATCTTTACAATAAAAAGACAAGGTAGGGGAACTTGAGCCAGATACCTCCAGCATCAAAACTCCCACTTGTCTGCCCTAACTAAGAATTGCGCAGGAATGTCTATTTTGTGTTCTAGGCTACTTTAAAAACGCCACAATATCTGCTAGCTTAAAGCTAACATTATATAGGGCGCCTTTGACGTATTCAGACAACAAAATAACGAAAACACGTGAGTCTTTAATGAAACTGAAACAATTACGAGTACCGATACAGTACTTTGTTAGCGAAGGTAAGTGATCATGAAAAGTGAAGTCAGTCATTAATGGGGTCTGCAATTGAGAGTAAGCAAAACGTGCCTGAGCTTTTTCTATGATATATGACAAAAGGACACCTTCTAAATTGAATTCAACAGGTCTGTTTAGCTGAATAATGCATATTCAATGGACACAATATGTTGATTTGTCGACAGTATTGTTTGTTATTGCAACATCACTTGCAGCCTTGTCATCCGATTACCTCATGTGCGGTCCCTTTTACAGGTTTCTTCATTTTCCTCATGTTGAGGTTTTTGAGTTTTTCCTTGCCCTCATGTAGGTTTTAGATCAAGGGATGGTGTCATAATAGTCTGTAGTCTGTAATAGCCTGTGCAGCCCTTTGAGATTTATTGTGATTAAGGGCTATACAAATAATCATGACTTGACCTGAAATGACCAAATGTGTTTAAAATGTTACAAACGGTATGTTGGGGAACACAATGTGACTCTGAAATAAACACAAATGACAAAAAACCTTTGCACGGGTCGGGAACCTAATACGCAAACCATATGTCTCTTTTCATGAGTACATATAGTTTGGAGATAAAATGAACTTGTGTGACTATTTTATATGATGTTATGTGTAGAGCAGGTGTCACAAACGCAAAGTGTGGGTGAGGCTGGGCTGCATCAGGATTTCCACAAGAACAGCGTTGATAAAACATTCCAGTGTTGTCCAATACCTTTTTTTTTAACACAGATTAATTAATTCAATAAATAAATGGAAATGGAGATAGAGCAGATACTGACGACTAAAGAAACCGCATGTTAAAAACAGCACTCAAAAGTCTGTGCTTTAAGCCCCTGCATCTGATTTTGTTGATGCATTTCACAACGACAGACATCACATTGTCAAACTAAGGCACCTCCTGCAAAGGGCCTGCTGATGGATAATGCAGTGCAGAGCTATGGCCTCCTGCACCTCCTAATGCACATTATTCATCCATCCATCTGTCCATTATCTGCACCGCTTCTTCTCAGTGTGGTCGCGGGGTGCTTGAGTCCATCCCAGCCATTTTCGGGCAGTGGACAGGGGACACCCTGAACTGGTTGCAAGCCAGTTGCAGGGCACACAGAGACTGAAAACTCACCTGCTCATTCACACTTGGGACAATTTGGAACGACCAATGAACCTGAAATGCATGTTTTTTGGGAATGTGGGAGGAAACCGGAGTGCCCGGATGAAACCCACGTACGCACGGTGAGAACATGCAAGCTCTACAGGGCTGCGATAGCTGGACTTGAACCCTGAACCTCCGCACCGTGGGGCTGCGTGCTAACCAGCCATTCGCTGTGCTGCCCCACATTATTCATAACTTTGAAAATACAGGCCAACTGCGGCACATTTTTCTCATTTTGCCAGTCAGGGTGGCTCAAGCAGAGGGGAGCTTTTCAAAACAGAAATGGATAAACTATTACCTATGGTCAACCATGTCTCAGGAACGATTCACTGGCCTTGCTGTCATCAGCAGGTTGGAGGTGTTCTCGCCCGGGGAGTAATTTAGTGTAGAACTGCCACTGGGTTGTTATTCCCACAAAACCTTTCCAATGCAAACTGGCGTTTTCAATGGCATGACACAGAAGCTAAAATATTTCTTGAGTGGTGGTCTGGCCGTGCCTTGGAATTACTGTCAGCAACTCCCCCATTACTTCAAAATTGACATGAACACCACAGACATATATTGCCAGCTGGGCAGTCTCTGTGATGTTTGTGGTCTCAACAAGATCCACTGAATATACAATGAGATATTTTGCTTTCTCAGGCAGTTGATCATAAATGTCACTCGACAGATCAGAAATGCTCTCTGCCATTGTGTTGACAAACTACGGTGACTCTAAGTCATCCAAACGCACCATTTTACTTCTCATTTTTCTGCCAAGCCTCTCGAAAGTTTTTTTGATTTTTGGGGTATTACGGTACTAGCAGCAGGATCACAAACAATAATGTCAGCCCCCTGTATTTGAGGCAAATGTTATGTCAAATGAATACAAACCTAATGATTGTTTTTATGATTGTTAGTGTATTTACATGATAGTTCATGTATTTTTGCTTATTATTCATATCAATATTGATTTTTTTTAACCACTACAATTCGCTACATAATTCACAATGTCCCCTTAAAACATAAATAAAAAGGTAAATACTATATTTTTATTTTCCAACTATTTTGTGTTTTTGGGTGACACCAATCATAAAATGATGAATGACCAATGTTAAAACAAAGTCTAATCTTATAACAACAGAGTTGCACTTTTAATCTCGAATGTCAAAGACATCATGGCTCCCATAACCCCTGCAAAAATGCAGCACTTTGCCAGAATCTAAACAATATCTAGTCTGCGCTAGGAAGTGACTCCAGCAAACAGGAAGCATTGTAACAACAGAAACACATTGCACCACCATTTGAACGTTTTTCACACATTTGCTCAAATTTGCTCTCTCAACACCGAAAATTAACAGCTTTAAAACATACCTTTATCGACCTTTCAAAAAAGAGAAAAATCCCTAAATCCAATAACGAGTTCTACGTGGTAAACAAAAAGAACGGCTGTCTCATACTACTGCGGTTTAGAAAAGAGCAGCCAGAGCTTCATTCACAATCCAATTTAGCCAAAACAAGACAGGGCAGTTCTGTAACTGAATAGTATTACGTGTTCCACCAGGCTAACAAGTTCTCCAATGCCTTTTTGTTCATCACAGTACTAGAAATCACACACAGTCAATAGCCGTTGTTAGTTTATTTTGTAAGGGAGTCACTGCTTCCATTATCTGCTTATTATATTGTTTACCCTTAACTTGAAAAGGAAGTAGGAATATTCATGGCAAGTAAATCATATTAGATGTACAGTAAATGTTTTCTGCATTTTCAAAGCTCAATAAGCTGCAAAGTACTTCTTTCAAGTCTAGACTACTAAATGGGACAGAAAGTCTTATTTAATTATACAATATGTAGCAACAAAATGTGTGCCTGCTGCGCGATATTATTCTTTCTGGGGGGTGCCATCACAATTTTCTTTGACTTGAACTTAAAGGGACAGTATATTATTTTACCATTAGATTCTGCTGTATTGAGTAGCACAACCAAAAACCAGTGCCAAAAAGCACAAGAAGGAATTAAACTATGGAGACTCAAAGGGACCAAACAGCATCATTTTTTTTCAGTTTTTTTGGGGGGGAAATCATTATTTTACTATTATTATTTTTTGGGGGGGGACTCCCATAACAGCAAGATCTCAAACTGCGAGTATTAAAAAAATGCCCGTATTTGCACGTTTTTCATGTATTTTTGCTTGTTATTAAAATACATATTTTTTTTCTAATGAATTATATTTGTTTTTGGCACCAAGGGGCTCTTAATAATACACACTGTCACTGTAACAAAGTGATATCACTATATTAAGGCATTATTAAGTCCATTTGTCACGGTTGCTATGGCGCCCAATTGGCCCCGCCCATGGTCACAAGGCGAAACTCGTTGACAGATTGCTCCCTGTGACTACTTAAACGCTATCCTGTGAGTCACCTTTCGTCAGAGCGTCTGCAAAACTCTGTTTTGACACGTCAAGCCCTGATAATCTCCGTTTTTCCTGTGTTTTTGCTCTTGTTTTGACAAGCCCTGTGAATCTCCGTTTTTTTCCTATGTTTTTGCTCCTGTTTTGCTCTCGCCACGATCTGTGTGATTTTGACCACTTCCCCGTTCCGAGCAATCTACTCCCCCCGACCAACGATCTCCGGATCTAGTGTGCGCTTCTTTCTCTTCTCCCCAATAAACTGTGAGTAACGTTATGCGAGTGGGCTCTGCTTTCTGCATCCTGTCCTGGTCCTGACACCATTACCAGCAAACATCAACTACAGTTAAATTGGTACCCATCATTTTTTGATTATTCAAATATTTTGCAGAGTTACAGTTTCCAAAATAGGAAACATTTAGAAAGCTGGACTTTACAAAAGTTTGCATTGAACAGATGCAAGGAGATTGCTTCTAACGTTAAACAAATATTATTATTTACTATGTTATAATTATAATCTACTCACAGATTAGGTATTTGCATCTTTGCATATGCAGAAACACGTCAAAAACAGTTTAGTACATTACTAATAGTGGTCTCGCCGATTTTTGGGGACCAGGCCACTTCTATACTCTCTTTCAACTTTTTTCAACACTCAGGTCATATACAATCTTGTTTTCTTAACATGCTGCAGACTACTGAGAAATAGATTTGGGTAAGCAAATTGGCCTATAGGCAGTGGCATTGACAAACCTGCAATACAGCATAGAAATCCCGGCTCACAGATCCCTTAACCGCATGAGTTGCCGGGACACAATGAGAACGCAACTCTGGACAGCTTTCTCCACTGTTGACGGTCCCTTGCCTGTTTTTGGGCCGTGGCAAAGTTGGCACCGGTCCATTCCTTAATGTTGTCGGCCCAATTATTTCGGTCTTCCTCTCCTCCTGCCCCCTTGGACTGTGCCCTGGAGAATTATCTTGGCCAATCCTGATGATCTTGTGATGTGAACTAGACCTAAGATTTATGGCCCGAGCCCGAACCCGAACCCGAACCCGAGGCAATTTCGGGCCGGGTCGGGCCTGAAATGTCAGTCATACGGTCGGGTCGGGTCGGGTTCGGTCCTGCTTTTTTTTTTTTTTTTTTTTTTTTAAATTAATTAATAATTATAAATATATGTTCATTAAAAATATATACTTAAACTATGCATGGATACTAGACCAAGGAATACTTGTTATAAAATAAATAATTTGGATAAAACGGAGAAGGAGCTGTAATTGCTTTTAACGGAGCCAGAGCATGCTCTGTGCACGTGACGTGACGTGAATGCTGTCCTCTTAATAATCTTCCCCTCCGCAAATTCGCGTGATTTTGGCCTGGTATCCCCGATATGGAGTCGGACCAACAAGATATTATAGTAAATCAAATAAATATTATTTGTGTACAATTAGTTGTGATTGCGGAAATCATAGCGTACAGTGACGTTGGTGACTTTTCCATCCGCATTAACAAACGCATTTTGTAAAATACGATCGCGCTTTATTGTTTAAATAAACGCGTTATATAGACTAGAATCTCCCAATTATTATAATTAGCTCGCTTTATTTTGTTTTAAAGCGTATTATATAGAATACGATCGCTTTTGTCGGAAGCGTACATTGACGTTGGTGACATTTTCATCCGCGTTAAAAAACGCAATTTGTAGAATACGATCGCGCTTTATTGTTTAAATAAACGCGTTATATAGACTAGGATCTCCCAATTGTTATAATTAGCTCGCTTTATTGTTTTAATAAGCGTTTTATATAGAATACGATCGCTTTTGTCGGAAGCGTACATTGACGTTGGTGACATTTTCATCCGCGTTAAAAAACGCAATTTGCAGAATAAAATCACGCTTTATCGTTTAAATAAACGCGTTATATGGACTAGGATCTCCCAATTATTATAATTAGCTCGCTTTATTGTTTTAATAAGCGTTTTATATAGAATACGATCGGGGGGGGGGGAATTTGCATAGGAGTCGGAAAAGGGCACAACACGTCAACACCCCCTCAATGAAAGTGCTGCGCTAAAATCTTAAGGACGTACTACTACTGCTGCTGTGGATTATGGCCCAATGATCAAGTCGTCAAAATGACGGACGCCCTTAAATGTTTTCGCTACCTCAAAAAAAAAAAAACCGTCAATGACAGATTGTCGCTTAATGTAACATCTGCAGTGCAGACACAGAAATATAAAAGATGTAAATGTTTATACAGTTTTATTTAACTTAGGCCTAGATGTTGTAACAAAAGGCAGAGTTTAATTTGTTATCATAAATCACCCCTCCTTATAAATAAAATATGTAATTTCGGGCCCCTTTCGGGCCGGGCCAGCAAATCCAGTTAATTAGTCGGGCTCGGTCCGGGTCGGGTTTAATACCCCTCGGGCCTGCGTCGGGCTCGGGTGCTTTTTTTTGGCCCGATCTTACCTCTAATGTGAACATACCACTAAAGTTTCTGTCTGCGCACAGTTGACAACAGTTCTTCGTAGGGTCGATTGTGCCCTCTGGTGGTGTTACACACCATTTCGTTTGTCACATGGGCTCAGTAGCTAACACCAAGAAGTTTCCTGTACCATTGCATCTCCATGGCCTCAATTTTCTTTTCCAGTTTTGCTGTGAGAGTCCATATCTCACAAGTGCAAAGGAAGACCGGAGTAACGTCTGCAAGTGCGGCTGTGGTTTGAGCTTTTCAGGCCATGAGTTCTGGTTCTGACCACTCTTCTGATAAGAAAGCCCCAAAATATTTAAAATTGGTGACAGGTTCTTGCTCTCTGTGGTTGATGGTGATGTTTCTGATGATATCTTGGGGATTGTTGGTCTTTACTTTTGTTTTTTCTGTGCTGATTTTCATCCCATACTGGCGTAAGTCTTTGTCCAGGCAATTGACCAGATCTCTGAGTTTCCTGCATCTTCCTGAATGCTGCTGACTTTGCCCATTTTGTTTGAGTGAGGTCTTTTACAATCTAGAATACTTTCTTTGAATTGTTCTTGTTGAGGAACTTCAATCCATGTCTCCTTTGCTTCTTTCAAGCTTTTTCAGATTTTCTTGTTTGCTGGTTTGTACTTGGCTGTTCCTCCGGGGCTGTTTCTTTTCCTCTTTAGGTCTCGCCCTGTGTCGCACTGTTGGAGGACTTTGTTCGTAACTCTCGGTTTTATCTTTTTCCGGTGTTTTCCCAACACTTTCTTTTACGACTTCAGTCGTCGTCTCTAAAAATTTGGTGGCTAGGGTTTCGACATCTTCGTCCAAGGCGAGCAAAGGAGCAAACTTCCTGACGATAAAGACCTGGAAGCTCTCGACCACCTGTGGGTTTTTCAGTCGCTCAAGGTCAAACTTGATACGTGAGCTCTTTGACTTTTTGGTGGCGTACGCGGAAGTTCTTGAGGACTCGGTCGTGATCGCTTCCCACTTCGGCCCCTGGATATGTCTTGCTGTCTTGATTCCACTTTTGAAATGTTTTGGAATCATAATGTAGTCAACCTGACTGTGGTGGATTCCATCCGAATGGTGCCATGTCCATTCTCTGGAGTTTTTGTGGTTGCCCAGAGTGTTTGCCAGCACCAAGTTGTTTAAGAAATCGTTGTCCTCTATCATTGGTTCATAGATTAGAGCTTGTTCCCCATGTTTTCTTCCAGTTTCTATGAGCATTCACACTAATTTGGACGGTCCAGTCGCCTTACTGTGGTGTTTTGTTTATTATGCCTTGAACCTGAGCATACAAGTCCTCAGTTTCTTCGTCACTGTGTTTTAAGGTTGGTGCATAGGCCTGGATGACCGTGATGTTGAACAACGAGGCACTGAGGCATATTGTGATGAAATAGTAAAGTAAAAAAAAGGAAATACATATCTACGACTTGTCTTTCTTTTTTGGGGGGGAATACTATTACATTTAGGGTGCGTCATTTGAAGGTGTCCTTATAAAGTTGAAAGTCGAATATTTTCTCGATTAAGTATGTGTCAACAATGTCCAACTGAGTTCAAAAAGCTTTATTTTCCACTGTGCCTATCTGCTTTTACCTTACTTTTGGCAAAACTGTTCGGGCCGCGGAACAAATTTGGGAGGAGGGGTGCAGATTGGAGGAAAGTGCTGGAGAGTGACATTATGCTTGTCCCCGCGGGTTTCTCCTTTGATTTTTATTTGTTAGTGTCGCATGAAAATGGTGAAAGTAAGAGAAGGCCTGCATTAAGTAGAGTCCAAACGCTAATCCAAACCCAATGAAAGATAAAAAAAAAAGAGTTTATTCAGTGGTCTAAGAAATGCACGAGCTTGCGCGCGCCCCACGGACAAGCTGACTGGCAGTGAGTCAAAACAGTTCCAAATTCTGTACAGCTCCTTTAACAAAATGCAAATAAATGTCTATCATACTTTACATAAAAAAATTATTTTCTTTGAATCTAATTTCAAATATACATGAGAGAAATACTGCACAATGAGACCCTTTAAGAGATCAAATAAACACTGTAGGCAACAGAACAAAGAACATCAAAAGGGGCAACATTTGCATTTCGATCGCTTAAAGAACAGTAGCATATTCTTAAAAGAAGGACAACCACCACACTTGATCATCAACAGATGGCTAGCCGGTGATTGTGTAGTACACACGACAGAGAAATAAGAGTTTGCTTCCTCAGATGTGCGACGCTCCTGTGTCTTGGCTGCTCTTGGATGCCTTGGGATGGATGACAGGAAGAAAGAAGACAAGGCAATCAGTCACCAGTGGACAACTTTATTGCCCGTTCATTATCAGCAAAGCTTGGGCGGCTCTGTCAGCAGGATCAAAACGCTTCATTGCTATAAGATGTAACATACAGGATCCTGCTTTGTCATTGACCACATGGCAACAGAGCACAATTTTTTTTTTCATTGTTTTTTTTTTTAGTATTGCGTCCGACTGAAGGTTAATGCAATTTTAAACGGATCCAACCATATTTATTTTCTTTTTAAAATGTATATGCAGTAAAATGAATGCCAGTGTACCATTTCCATGCTTGGGGTTGTCCATCGATACGATGATGACCATCTTCTTTTAATTGTGAGTCTGCTGATGTTTGAAGAGTCCGATCCTGGATCCACAGATGCGGTTACAGACAGAGCATGTGAAGGGGGTGCTGGGGGGAGCAGGGGTGGCCTGGCGAGCATGTCTCTTTGTACGCTTTGCTGCACGGTGTTGCATGCGCTGTTCCTCCATGTAATCCACTCCATGTGAGCAGTGGGAGCGCCAGAGGTCTCGGCAGGAAGCAAGTTCCTCCAGTGAGGAGGGGTTTATCCGACATCTCTTCAGGATGTTCTTCATTTGGTCTTTGAACCGCTTCTTCTGCCCACCAGCACTGCGTTGGCCTAGATGTAACTGACCATAGAGGATACGGCGTGGCAGTCTGTGGCTGGGCATTCGAACAACATGCCCCAGCCACCTAAGTTGGTGTTGGGCCATAATGGATTCCATGCTGCAGCTGCCTGCCCTCTCCAACACCTCTGTGTGCGGCACTCTGTCCCTCCATGTGATGCCAAGGATCTTCTGAAGACATCTTACATGGAAGGTCTCGAGGCTCTTTAGATGGCGGCTGTAGATAGTCCATGCCTCACATCCATACAGTAATGTCGTGATACATACAGCTCTGTAGACCAGCATTTTGGTGTGGAGTCTAAGGTTGTTGTTTTGAAAGACCCTTATCCTTAGTCGACCGAAAGATGCTGATGCTTGCTTGAGGCGGCTCTGGATCTCATCATCCAATGAGCAGGTGTCAGACACTATGCTCCCCAGATATTTGAAGGTGGGCACCATGAGCAGGTGTTGCCCAGCTGCTGTGAGGGTTATTGGGTTTGGTAAGAGGTCAGCACTGGACTGACAGAGTACCTCTGTCTTCTGGGTGTTGATCGTCAGTCCCATTCTGGTGTATGCAGTTACAGCTGCCGAGAGAATGTTTTGCAGAGCCTCCGGTGTATGGGCAACCAGGGCACAGTCATCAGCATACTGTAGCTCAATGATGGTCTCTGAAGTCAGTTTGGTAGTTGCCTGTAGCCTCCTGATGTTAAACAGGTTACCATCAGCCCTGAAGTTGATGGTAACTCCAGCCTGCTCCTCCATCCTTCTACGTAGCAGTGTTGTAACACAGACGAGGAAGATGTTGAAGAGAACTGGAGCCAGCACACAGCCTTGCCTCACTCCAGTTTCGACGCCAAAGGGCTCTGAGCTGTGTCTTCCAACTACCACTCTGGCCGTCATCCCTGAATGGAACTGTGCAAGAATGGTGAGAAACTTGGGTGGACACCCAAATCTCTTCAGGACTTGCCACAGTAGGTCCCTGTTCACTGTGTCAAATGCCTTTGAAAGATCGACAAAGGCGATGAACAAGTCCTTGTGCTGCTCCCGGCATTTCTCTTGGAGCTGACGTGTCACAAAGATCATGTCGACTGTTCCCCTGTCCTTTCGAAAACCACACTGTGACTCTGGGATGACGCGTTCCGATATTTTGGAGATGAGTCTGCGGAGCATGACCTTGGCAAGGACCTTTCCAGCAGTGGCCAACAAAGAGATACCCCTACTGTTGGAGCAGATGGATTTATCTCCTTTATTCTTAAAGATGGTCACAATGTTCGCATCTTTCCACAGTTGCGGGACACACTCTCGTCTCCACACCTCAGAAATATATTGAAACAGTGTCCGTGTACAGAGGTAGCCTCCTACCTTGAGAAGTTCAGCTGGGATGTTGTCAGGTCCAGGGGATTTATTGTTTTTCAGGGTTTTGACTGCATGCAGGATTTCATTGAAAGTTGGCGGGAGGTCGAGGTCTGGCAATGTAGGATGTTCAGGGAGCTCTGAAAGGACAGTTGGGTCCACTGGGGTGGGCTGGTTGAGCAGGGTGTTGAAATGCTCAGCCCACCGCTCCACTATCATAGCCTGATCCTTGATTAGAGATGTTCCATCAGCAGATCTAACAGGTGCCAGTGAGCAGTGTCTGGGGCCATAGATGGTTTTTACTGCATCATAGAAACTGTGCATATCGCTTCTATCAGCGTGAGACTGGATTTCATTGGCTTTTGAGATCCACCACTCATTTTGCAGTTTTCTGAGAGTTCTCTGGGCCTCGGAACGAAGGGCTTGCCATAGCTTTTTATGGAATTGAGATTGTGGGTTGTTCAGGGTGGCTCTGTGTGCCTTGTGCATTCTGTCCAGGAGGGTCGAGATCTCTCCGGCATTCTGGTCAAACCAGTCCTGGTGTTTTTTAGTTTTAAAACCAACGGTTTGGGCTGCAGTGTCAAAGAGGGTGGTAGATATATAGGTCCACTTCTCATCCATCCCAGCCTCTGACATGACCAGCTGCTCAATGTTTGCCAGCCTCTCAGCTAGAGAGCAATGGAAGTTGTCAAGGGTGTCGCTACTGGAGAGTTTGGCACAGTTGAGTGTCTTCCTCTTTGAACCACCATGACGTGCTAGGGGCCGGACATGCATTCTGACCTTTGTCAGAATCATGCGGTGGTCGGTCCAACAGTCTGCCCCACGCATAGCTCTTGTAATGAGCACGTCCTTCAGGTCAGCCCTCCTCACGATCGCGTAGTCAATCAGATGCCAGTGTTTGGACCTGGGATGCATCCAGGATGCCTTATATTTATTCTTTTGTTGGAAGATGGTGTTTGTGATGGTAAGGTTATGTTCCGCGCACAGACTAAGAAGTCTCATGCCATTGGAATTAACTTTTCCAATGCCATGGGCACCAATCACACCATCCCAGTTTTGCAAGTTCTTTCCGACTCTTGCATTGAAATCACCAAGCAGCATGATTTTGTCATTCCTCGGGATGTGACTGAGGATGTCATCGAGTGCCTGGTAGAAGCGATCCTTCTCTTCATCATTCGATGGCAGTGTTGGTGCATAGGCACTAACTAATGTGACATGTCTGCATTTTGCAAGTGGGATGCGAAGAGTCATTAGTCTTTCACTGACACCCACTGGTGACTCTGTGAGCTTCAGCAGTAGAGTGTTCTTAATTGCAAAACCAACTCCGTGAAGATGGTGTCCGCCCATGGGGTATCCCTTCCAAAAGAATGTATAACCCTCCCCCTCTTCATTGAGTGAGCCTTCCTCAAGGAGTCTGGTCTCGCTGAGCGCTGCCACATCCACATTATATCGCTTCAGCTCGTTGGCAATGAGTGCTGTTCTGCGCTGTGGTCTGTCCAGACTGGTATCCAGGAGTGTCCTTATGTTCCATGCTGCAATTCTAAATGCTATTGTTTTTCGACCGCATAGTGGAATGTCCCGACAGGCGCGGTTTCCTGTCCGGGTACTGTGCTGAGTGGGCAATCTTTAGGCCACCTTTTCTAGGCCTTTCCCCAATTGGGGTGAGCAGTGCGGCCACTAAATAGTTCTGCTCAGACGCACAGGGGTCTGCCGGAAACAGCTGCCACTCAATCCCAGCTGCTAACGACCCTTGCCCTGTGCCGCTGACATGCAGAGGTCCAGCTAAGAGCTTCCAGCTCATTCAAACCTGCTCCCGTCACTGGTTACTCCATCGCCGCCAGACTTTTGTGGTCGGGGACTCAGGTAAAAGAAGATACCTGCGCAATGATGGTTTTTAAAGTGGCGTAAGGGGTGCGCTTTCCCCAACGCCACTATCTTGATTGTAGAGAAGATGGATCCAGTGGCAAGGGAGACCCTAGACGACCGGCATCTTCCCACAACTGCAGGCGGCTGCCGGAATCCAGGTCTGTGGGAAACCGCCTCAAAGCGTGCCGCCACCAGCTTTTGGGATCACTCTTAGTCTGGACTCTACCCTTCGACCTGTTCGGCTTGGGTAACCCTGCCAGGAGTACGAGACTCCCGCCGACATAGCTCTAGGGGTCATTGAGACGCACAAAGTGCCCCACCACGATAAGGTGGTGATCCGGGGGAAAGAGCAAACATGGGCAAAAAAGTATAAAAGTAATCATTTTCCTGCTTGCAATTGAATGAAAATTACTTCACAGTTTGGGTATTAGCCCATCTTTGCTCTACTTCAAAAAGCAGATGAATCGTAATTGGTCATTCGCTGAAGCCTGAGCATTTTCTATGATATATGAAAAAAGGACACCTTCTAAATTAAATACAATAGATCTATTTTGTTGACTAATGCATATTTAACAAGTTGATTTGTCGACAGTATTGTTTGTTATTGCAACATCACTTGCATCCTGGTCATCCGATTACCTCATGTGCGGTCCCTTCTCAAGGTTTTTTCATTTTACCCATGTTGAGGTTTTTGAGTTTTCCTTGCCCTCGTGTTGGTTTTAGATCAGGGGATGGTGTGATAATAGTCTGTAGTTTGCAATGATCTGTATTCTGTGCAGCCCTTTGAGACTCCTTGTGATTAAGGGCTATACAAATAAACATGTTTTGACTTGATAGTCCATAAAAATAATACTGTAGAAAAAAAATCTGTGTCTTTTGCTTTGAAAGGACAGTGTGTATTCTTTAGCTGGTGATTAGAAAAAAAAAGTAAAAAAAAGAAACGCAATATTGATTTGCGCACTATCATATAAAAATGCATTTTTGACACTCACAGGTCAGGCAATTCTACAATGACAAGGATGGCAGCAAACCACACCCTACAAAACACGTGAAAACACTAAACTATTAAAAATAAAAAATAAAAATAAAATCCATCATTTCATTGCTGGCAAAAATTGTGAGGGATCTGAGCTTGTTTTCTACGTATGTGGACAGTGTGTTTTGTTTCACGATTACATCTTCACAAACATTCAAACAAAACAAACAAAAACGAGTTCTTACCATCTTTTTGCCGGAAAACGAGCAGAAATCAGAGTACTTTTTCCTTGGCGGTGCAGTGACTCTGAACAGGAGCTTTCCATATTCGTCCCTGACCTAACAACCATAATGCAAAGTTAACAGTAAATTCAAATGCATCTCTGATTCATCTTTGACTGATGTTTTTTAGTGACCCACTTGCTTAGAGAGCAGGCAGTGCGTCACAAACAGCATGAGACCCTGCAAGCTGGCGAAGACCGTGAACAGGTAAGACAAAATCATGGTGCCCTTCTCAAATTGGAAGAGGCCGAAAATCCATGTTGCTCCCAGCACGCACAGCTGGGCCAATGCTGTAACGGTGAATGTTCTACAGGGGGCGGCAGAGGGCCGTACAGGAACAACATAAAGGCCAGCCTGACGTTGGGCAGCCTAAACAAAAACTTGCTCGCTCTAAGGAAGCGAGGTTATTTTTCAAACACGTTATTTCCACGCATGCATGGTGTCTTACTTGATTTTCTGTAAGTTGTTTAGGTCTGGATTTAGACTTGAGAATTTCTGTGCCAATTTCCAAACCGTGATGAGAAAGAAGAAAAGATTGATCTGGAAAACATTGTAACTATTAAGGGGACATATGATGTCAAATTTCGCGTGTGCAAAAACATTATTGATTGGTAAAAATCCATGCAAACAAACACAACATGCTTACTTTCAAAACACAGTAATCTGGGCATTTTCTGGTGGTACTTACAGCAATAATGACAGCAGCTGGGCCCAGAAAACTCCAAATGAATTCCACATTTAACCAGCAACTGCAAGTATAAATTCAAATGTAAGCAGATCCTTGCAAGGCGACCCAATGATGAACCAGAAAATCACCAATTATCTCGTTATATTTCTCACTATCTCTGAGTTCCGTATCCTTTAGGGTTCACCAACGCAGAGATGAAGACAATCACCGCCGGGATGCCGTAGCCCCCGGCTATCATATGAAGGGTCCGGAAGTTGGTGTTGAAAACAAAGATGACCATCCGGAAGAGCTGCACGCCTTCCAGACACATCCAGCAGAACGCAGCCAAGAAGAAGAAATGCAGCAGGCCAGCAATCACAGCACATGCACTCTTGACAAATAAACACAGAAGCATAGGTTAAGGGGGGAAATATCTCATCTCATCTCATCTCATCAGCCGTACCGTTTATCCTCATTAGGGTCGCGGAAGGGGCTGGAGCCCATCCCAGCCATCTCCAGGCAGTGGGCAGGGGACACCCTGAACTGGTTGCCAGACAATCACAGGGCACACAGGGACAGACAACTCATTCGCTCATTCACACCTAGGGACAATTTGGACCGGCCAATTCACCTGAAATGCATGTTTTTGGAACGTGGGAGGAAACCGGAGTGCCCGGAGGAAACCCACGCAAGCACGGGGAGAACATACAAACTCCGCACAGGAAGTCTGGAGCTGGATTTGAACCCACGACAGGTTCCCATGACATGAACTGTGCCGCACAAGCGCTAACCACTGCGCCGCCGTGCTGCGGGGGGAAATATATATAAATATAATTATATTGTATGGTATAGTACATATATATATATATATATATATATATATATATATATATATATATCTCGGTGGCCTTGGGGGTAGGGCGCCCGCCCTGAGACTGACTCCCAACACATCAGTTGGGTTGAGCGAGGGGGCTGGGAATCCCCTCCTCTGTATCAATCTCCCAGAAAGAGTCAGAAAACACTCTAGCCACCTCCCACTAGGTAGATATGGCTCCGGTGTGTGTATATATATACATATATATATACCCCGCGACCCTAATAAGGATAAGCGGTACAGCTAATGAGATGAGATGATATATATATATATATATATATATATATATATATATCTCATCTCATCTCATTAGCTGCACCGCTTATCCTCAGTAGGGTTGCGGGGTGTATATATATATATATATATATATGTATATATATATATATATATTTGTATATCCATCCACTATCCGGACCTCTTATGCTCAGTGGGGTCGCTGGGGTGCTGGAGCATATTCCAGCTGTCTTCCGGCAGTGGGCAGGGGACATCCTGGACACCCTGGACTGGATGCCAGCCAGTTGCATAGCACACAGAGACAGACAACTGACTTGCCCATTTACATAATTAACCTGACATGAATGTTTATGGAATGTGGGAGGAAATCCATTCAAGCACGGGGAGAACATGCAAACTCTGAAAGCTGGTGGCTGGATTTAAACCCGTGAATCAGAACTACACGCTAACCACTCTGCTGCAGAGCCGCAGTATATATATCCATTATCCGTACCACTTATCCTCAGTAGGGTCGCGGGGGTGCTGGAGCCCATCCCAGCTATCTTCGGGCAGTGGGCAGGAGACAACTGAACAGGTTGCCAGCCAGTCGCAGAGCACACAAGGACAGACAATTCGCTCGCTCAGTCACACCTAGGGACAATTTGGACCAGCCAATTAACCTGACATGCATGTTTTTGGAATGTGGGAGGAAACCGGAGTGCATGCAAACTCCGCACAGGAAGGTTGGTAGCTGGATTTGAACCCATGACCTCAGAACTGTGCCGCACACGCGCTAACCACCGCGCCACTATATATATATATATATATATATATATATATATATATATATAATAAAGTGCAAAAAATAAGAACAGGAAAAAAAGCTTTTAGGATAGTAAAGGGACTCTAAAGTGCATAACGTCCTGTCATCATTTCATCATTTTTTATTCTCACCTGGTTCTCTGTACGAGAGATCCCCAAGAGAAAGATGACCGCTGCAACGAAGAGGCTGATGCATAGGTGCAAATGGATGGTGTTCCGGGGACTTTGGATGGAGCAAACGAGTGAGAAGGTCAAGATGCATATGAGCAAGCAAATCAGAGACAGGGACAATCCCACCTGGGTTATGACCTGCAACTCAAATGTCGCCTGTCCACATGAGAGACACATTAAGAAATATCCGGCATCTTAAACATCTTCGGATAAAGTTTGTTTACCTCTACATCGTAGAGGGCCATGAGCACGGCAAAGGTGCTTAAGTGGTTGCAGGAGCACACGGTGACTTCCGAGTTGGACTCTACCACTGTGCAACCGTTGGCAGACCAGCTTCCGTTCCCTTGGGAAGTGTCCCAGAACACACAGATGTGGTACGAACCATCTACCTAGAAGATAACCACACATGCACATATGTAGTAAATTACAGTAATATATAAGTTCTCAATAAATTATATAATGGAGCTTAAACCTTTTAAAACGATCCAAGCTAAAAAGAAGAATTTAGTGCACTTATTGGTCGTGTTACAGGAGTACTCTTATTTCTATCTTACTATAATTTACTGGTACTTGTTGAAATGAGTCACAAATTATGCATCAAAATTAATTTGTCACCTAAATAGCGAGGCATAATATGAAATGTATTACAACCTTGGATTCTGAAAATGGAAACACTGCCACAGATATTTTTACATTCTTGGAATGTCTGGCTTTTGTAATTTTAGTTTTCTTATAAATTTAATTTTGAAACCAGCCATTAAATATCCATAAAACCAGTAATGAACCGACGTGTCAAACACGGACCCTGCCTGTTGGATGTTTAAATCCGGCACGCCTAGAGTTTCTGAGTATGTAAAAAAAGAAGCAAGTCTTTAGTTCATTTTTATTAAAAGTTAGAATTTTTAGGATAAAACTAAACCAAATACTCCGTCTGACCACTAGCAGGCAGTAAAGAGCATACTCTCAGCTATTGTTGACCCAGTCTAGTCGTTTGATCGTATGTAGTCTAATCTTTTTGCCCAATCATCTGTTAAAATTTTGATTTTGTCTTTAAATTCATTTCATACCATACAAAGACAAAAAATACATTTTTGTCATAGCTATGGTAACTATTAAAAAATAAATCAGTCAACTCATCCAAAGCCAAACATAAAAATCATTTTTTTACCATTTTTTTGTGAATAATTGTGATATGCTTAGAAAAAGCCCTTGTTATAATTATGATATATGTGGATGGCTACTAAAGTAGGCTGAATGATAAAGCATAATACTAAAAACATTTAGTAGGATCAACATTTCAAGTTGAAGTTCTTTTACTGTTCTGACCCGCATGAGAACAGGAAGTCTGGATCCGCCCCTGTAGCCAAACTGAGTATGACATCCCTGGTATATATTTTTTAAGGATTTGGTTGCCAAAGAAATATACTTTTGCTAGTTGATAAATGTATTTTGTTTTTAAATAATGGATACCTTCATAAGATTCAATTTTGTTATTTGAAATGTTAAACCTTAATGTTGTTATTTTGACTACTATGCACTGTTTACATTATTGTCATTATTGGCCAATAATGATGCTGCTCTTTGATTTGCACACCCTTTAGAGCTCATCTGCTTTTCATAACTCAATAGATTTAATAAAAATAAATGGATCAGGGGAACGCTTTTTGAACATTATTGTAATTAGCAGGGTTGGGTAGGGTTACTTTAACTTGATTACTTTCAATTACTTTTGGATTACTCTAATACCAAATATGCTAATAAAAGAAACTAAATATGAATAAAATGATGACTCACAATACGTGGTAAGCTTTCTCTCCTGGCTTTGATCTCCGGCAAAACTAACATAAAATGTGACAGAAACAAAATGAAAATAAATTCAAACAGCTTGCCAACATCATTTTTGCCGTTCCATGTATTCCGTTACTCCCCAAGCCTGCACAAAATGTAGTAATTTTATTCATGTTTAGTTTCTTTTGTCTTTTATTAGTATATTTGGTATTGGAGTAATCCAAAAGTAATTGAAAGTAATTCAGTTAAAGTAACCCTACCCAACCCTGGCATTGTAAGGGTTTCTTGTACAGTTCTCTACTGTTTTCCTTGCATATTCCCACTTTTAAATATTATTTTCATTTTAATTATTTAATTTTTAACGCAGCACAGCGGCTTGGTGGTTAGTGCACAGTGTGGAGGTCTAGTGTTCAATTCCACCTACCGGCCTCCCTGTGCAGAGTTTGCATGTATTCCCTGTGCTTGCGTGGGTTTCGTCCAGGCACTCCGGTTTCCTCCCACATTCTAATCACGGGCATGTCAGGGTAATTGGTAAGTCCAAATCTTCCCTAGTTGTGAATGGTTGAATGTCTTTGTGTGCCCTGTGACTGTCTGGCAATCGGTTCAGGGTGTCCCCTGCCGACAGACCAAAGACAGCTTTTTTAAAATTCTGTAATTTCCTGAGTTCACCTTTCCAACTGTGTGTAAAATGTTCTACTAAAGCTTTAATTGAAAATACATCTTTCAATTACAATGTCAAGAGTTGAACGTTACTTTTCTTAGATGATGAAAGTTTAGGATGATAGCCTCTTGTAGGTGATGAGTGTCTGTGTTTGTGACGGACACCGTTGCCACTTTGGAATTGATGATTAAGCGTTGGTTGGCCTGTGGCTTCAAACTCATGTAGAAACCACCAGTGAAGGCTTCTAGATTTCTGTAGCTGAGCAAGAACACGCTTGCCCTGCCTGTAGCAGTCACAATAGGAACATCACAACTACGGTAAGTGGATGTCCAAATGAAAGTAGCATTTGTTAGTTGTGACCACTACCTGGGTACTGCCAAAGATCTCCAGCAACGGTTTCCAAGTGGATACTTAACTTTACCGGCTTTGTTGATAATGTCACGACCCCTAGAGGTAGTCTGGGCCCTTTGTGAGAAAGAAGCTGCAGTTCTGAAAATACATGTTATGAGATCACATTAGGGATAGGCAGATATTTTAATAAATTATTTTAAATGAGGCTTCTATTATTTCATGGATAGCAGAGAACTTCCAACAGCTCAACTTTGATATAACACAGGTCTTAGTCACCAGTCCTGAAAGTATGGGAGAGAAACCTTTACCAAAACTGGAAGATTTTAGAACTTCACAAAATGTTAACAACTTGGATTTCTTTTTCTTATTCTAAACTGAATGATTTTATTCAGCACCTTTAATTGCAATTCATTGTCTGAAAAGTGCTTTTTAAATTGATTTTAATTTGATTAAACTTTTGATTTAATTATTGCACTTGCGAGCTTCTATTTCTTAATACATCACTGAAGCCTATATTTTTTTCCCTTTGATAACTTGATGCATGCTAATGCTGGTATAAATGTTAAAGTATTTTTATCCGATTTTATTTTGGTTAGACAGCTTGTTTAGGTTCCGGATGCAGGAGGGATTAAAAAAGTAAAAATTTCTTGCACTTTTTAAAAACACAGACCTCTCGATCTAAAGTTTATGGACCTCAAATGTCCACAATTTCTATGGTGGAAAAACGTAACATTTTATCTAATTACTTTTATATCACTGAGAGAACAGACTGTATATTTTGAGAGAACATGAAGTTACTGGAACTATTCATACCTGTGTAGGTGGACGACTTCCTCATTCTGGGGACTTTCATAAATTGTCCAATCATTTTTAATGCACTTTCCACTATATCCAGAAAGATCGACACCTTCCTGTTGTTATGAAGGGTGCCACCGGACAAGAGGTGATCAATGACCTCCAAAAGTCTCTGTTAAAAAAAGAAGAAGGATCAGAACATTATTTCACAAGTAAATCGAGCAGATGAGTAGGTAGAAGCTAGGAGAGGGCAATCCTGTTTTTTTTTTTTTGGATCGATCTGTTCAGAGTAAAATACAGGAAAATATCGATCGATACCAATCCAATACTGATCAAGTCAAGTCGTAAATGTCATGATCATTAAAAAACAGAATTCCTCCACTGTGAGTCACTTTATAATTACAATTAAGACAGCCTAAAATAGTTTACTTTTTATAAAGTAACCACAATGTAAATCTTAACAGTTAAATAAATGCAAATGAAAATTTGTAGTACGACTGTTTCGGAACAAAAATCAAGAGAGTCAAACAATAAAAGCAGCAACGTAACAAAAATACAAGTAAAACAACTATATTAACAGTATTAAAGAGAATACAATACAATATTTTAACGACAACAACTATTTCAAAAAAAAAAAAAATCCAATCCAAAAAGCAACAATGTAAAGTACTGTATAAACTGGCAACAGGAGAACTTAATTACTGTATTTTCTGGACCAAAAGGCTCACCCAAATACCCCAAATTGTCCAGAGATTTATAAACGCGCATTATAATCCAGTGTGCCTTTATGGAGCCGGATATAACTTCATTGAATGCTTTTCCATACGCTAACCTTTTATGGTTTGATTGAATTATTTTTGTTGTAATACCAGATTCCCTGATATTTATGTTCCATTAAATAATTTTGGATCTTCTGTTTAAATCTCATGTGCATATCGTTCAACGCGCCTTATATATAAAAACATCTTTCAAAAGCGGATATTTTTTGAAGCTGGGTCTTACAGTCCAGAAAATACAGTCATTTTAGTGCACAATATTTTGGAAATAAATGAATAAATGAAAACCACAATTGGATCACATTTGAAAATTGTAATTTATGTATAATATTATGACACATTATCATTGTGATAGTTGAAATGAGATTTTTCGACTATAATGTATTTGGATCAATCTGCCCACCTTTAGTAGAAGCAGAGCGTTTTGTAAACTTTAAAGCAGAAATACCTGAAGCATGTCCTTGTTGTCCATGTCTTGAGGATGTTCTCCCTTGGTCAGGTTGAGACAAGTTCTTTTCAGCTTCTTCATAAAATCATGAGCTACAGGGTTAATCTAAGCAAAATTATTTTGGGATAATTAACGACAAAACGTGTTTCCGAAGTGTGGTCCTTGTTTGTGCAGTTACCACTTTCAGATCCTCTGCGTCACTGAGTGCACTGCAGTCCAAGGCTGAAGAAAATGAGTTTCAGTAAACAAACTTCACTGAATAGAACAAGGATGCGTGAGGGTGGGAAAATACACTTTACCCGAGCAACGAGCAGCTTTATTTCCATAATTGGTGAAGCCTGCATGGCACGCGCAGGAAGGGCCGCTGGCTTCAATGTGGCAAGTTCCATTTCCACAGTGGTTTGTTTCGTTAATGGAACATATGGCTAAAGAAAACAGAACGAGAAATTCAAAATGTCAATACTATACAGACCTTCGCTCGTATAGATCCGATATGGGCAAACTACGGCCCGCAGACCGGATGCAGCCAGTCAAGCTTTTTTGTCAGGCTTCGCTAAATGAAAATGATAATGTGTAAAATAAATGGTACGACTTACAGTTCTACTAATGAGAATGTGTTGGCTTTTATGCCACTCTTGTCCCTAATGTCCCCCACATTCAAATAGATGGCTACATTTTTCATGAATTGCTATTTTTATCATGTTTTTATCTTATTCATAAAGACATTCATTTAGTTTAAAATGAATCCGAGCTATCTGTGATGTACTTGAGTTATGCATATTATGGATAATAATAACCAATTTGGTTTATTTATAGAAAAAAAACAAGGAAATAAAACATATATCCATGTTTGGTAATCTATAAATGCACAATTCGTTGCTATTTTAAAAAGAGTCATCTCCAGTTAACCCTCCCTCATGTATTGGTAAGGTATAACATCCTGTAGTGCATTGGTGGATACAAAAAATAATATTAATAATTATATTTTCTCCTAGCCCTTTCACAATTTTTTAACACATTGCGGCCCACGACTCAAGGTGTTTGCTCACCCCTGGTATAGTGAAAACAAGAAGAAACAATTGAGCACTATATTGCCACCACTAGGGCAGCACGGCAGATGAGTGTTTAGCGCATCCGCAGCGCAGTTCTGAAGTCATGGGTTCATATCAAGCTACCATCCTCCCTGTGCGGAGTTTGCATGTTCTCCTTGCACTCTGGTTTTCTCCCACATTCCAAAAACATGCATGTCAATTTATTGTCCTTAGGTGTGAATGAGCAAGTGAGTTGTCTGTTGTTGTCCCTTCAATCGGCTGGCAAACAGTTCAGGGTGTCCCCTACCCACTGCCCGAAGGTAGCGGAGGATGGGCTCTAGCACCCCTGCGACTCTACTGAGGATAAGTGGTGCAGATAATAGATGGATTGCTACTTCTTTATATGCTGTGTTGTCAGTTTGTGTACACATTTTTAGCCATGAAGTGTTTTTCTCAGACTTTATGACAAAGGATCCCTAGGATGTTTGAGACAAGCCTGCTGCCAAAAAGCTTTGCTGACCTTCACACGCCACCTGGGGTGATTTGAAGTTGTTTCTTCCAGACTTGGTTGCAAAACCCGCTTTGCAAACACAGTAAAAACCGCCAGCCATGTTCATGCATGTCGCGTTGGGCCCACAGACATTTTCTTCCAGACACTCATCTACATCTGTACAATCAAAGATCATTTATATTTGAACAAGGATTCGTGCAAGACCTGATCCAAAATATTAGAAATACCTCTGTGCGATACAGGGCAGTTGTGTTTTATGGAAAAACCATGTAATAGATAGTACTTACCATCACAATCAGAATTGGCATTGGCGACAAACCCCTCATTGCAAGCACAATAGTACATTGGACTGGTGTTAATACAAGGTCGTGAACCACAGATGTCTTTGTTCTGCAAACATTCATTGATATCTGGGAGAGAAAAAAACAGATTTTATCAACATTGCAATGGTCCCTGTCATATAAAAATATGCATCTTTAAGGAGACATTTACCACTACATGTTAGAGATGATTCAGCAGTAAAATTATGTGATTTTATGTTGGTTTGAAAACCCTCATCACACATGCAGTAAAAGCTGCCAATAGTGTTGTAACAATGTGCATTCCTTCCACATGGGGTGAGGTTGAAGGGGTTGTCCTCGTCAAGGAAACACTCGTCTTCATCTTTGGGAAAACATCAATCAATCAATGAACAAATTACATTCACGTCAATCATGGGATTTCTATACATTAAACAATCAAAGAAGACTTTTAGATTTTAAGTGAAACAAATATGACGACATATACAAAATGTATTGTCAAAATGAAATTGTTAAAACTTTAACTCTAAATTAAAAGGACATTTTGCATTAATCAGCACTTTCTAGCGGCAAACAAACTTTAATCCATTAAGTTTATTGATTTGAATAATGAGCAAAAGTACTTGAGCTATCCTATTAATCTGCAATTTTTTTAGATTGTACTAAGCAGATTTCATAGGACAAAATCATGTCTGCCCCAGAACTCAGTTAAAACTGAGCTCTCTAATAATAGTGCCATCACTTGCTAAAAAGAAATTACAAAATAAAAAAAATATAATATTATAAAATATAAACATACACTAACGGAAAAAGTAACAGACATAGTTGTTGCTAGGTAGAACTCAAAGACCGCAATGGAACACATACTAATAACAATAATCAAAATAACAATAAACAGAACGAAGGGTCCTACCAATGCATAAGTCTTTCACCAAATTAAATCCATTGGGACATGAGGATTCTGACAGCACCAAGATGGACCACAGGTACAGAGCTGAAAGTGGGAAAAAATGAAAACTTAAACTGTCAACCTCCATTTCATTTCACCTCCTCCATTGCAGCTCAAGTGGTGCCCACGCTTCATCTTTTAATGGTTTGCTAAGTCAATCTTAAAACACACCCACTAAGACATCACATCATATCATTGACAAAGATTAGTTTGTAATAAGGTCAAAGGTGAATGCCCTCATTTATACACCCCCATTTCCTCAGATTGTTCCTATTTACACTGACCATCTGCACAGGACTTCCTACGGGCAGTGAATACTTGATGGGAACTGTGGGTAAAAAAACACTCCCTGGCATTTTCACTCCTGAGGTGAGGGAGAAAGGCGAAGAGATAGATACACTATAACAAGTATGTATTGTTTTATTGATATGTTCATATATTAATTTATATCTTATCAGTTTTGGGAATATCGCCATTATGGCCTTCGCTCTGAAAATGCTGCTCTACTAGTGATCGCAAGAGCCAAGAAGAGATCCACAGGTTCGAGAGCGTTGTCCATTCGGGCCTGGTGCTGTGGAATGCTCGTCCCCCTGAGATTCGATCTGCAACCTCAATGGAACTATTTAAATCCAGGCTTAAATCACACTTCTATTCTATAGCATATAAATAACCTATATTTTATGTTGACAATATCTGTGTATTATTTGTTATTGCAACATCCAGCCTGGTCATTCTGGAAGGAGGATAACCTTATATGCGGTCCCTTCTCAAGGTTTCTTCACTTTCCTCATGTTGAGGTTTTTTAGTTTTTCCTAGCCCTCATGTAGGTTTTAGATCAAGAGATGGTGTAATAATAGTATGTGGTTTGCAATGATCTGTGGTTTGTGCAGCCCTTTGAGACTCTTTGTGATTAAGGGCTACACAAATAAACATGACTTGACTTGACATTATAAATCATCACGTTACGTAACAGACAACCCTTTTTAGTGAATCAAGCCGAAAAAGACGGGTCTCTAAGAAGAGAGCGGTGCAGCTAATGAGATGAGATGAGATATAATATATACCAAACTCTGCTTATTACAATTTTAATTCATAGTACACAGTTAGTCCATCATGGTTGTCTAAAAGCGCAACTAAAGCAATAGTGTGTATTATTTCACGCCTATAAGTGGTAAAAAAGCAAACTAACATTCGCTGTCATAGAAACATTCCTTTTTCAAAAGTAAGTCGAGAAATTTGCATTTATTTTATATATCATAAGCCTTCCCCAAAAGAGAGCTCACATATTTGTCCACCATCTTGATGCTGCGGGTAAACTAAAAAATATAAATTGCTTGCGAAAGGGTCGAATAAAAAGGGAAAGAAAAATGAAATACTTTGGTGACTTTGAGTATCAGTAATTTGTATATTTCCTTGCACTATTTGGTACTCGTTTTTGGTGTCACGATACAGTAGACAGACAGTAGACTGGCCAAATATACACATTGTCCCTTTAACAAATGTGAATTATTGTATATATTAAAACACCTGGTCTTACAAATAATGAGTTCTAATTCAAGATTTCTGATTTTAAATAACAGTTCTAATGGTTACTTGATCAAAATTACATTATTGTGGTCCTACTTGGTATCAGTAAGAGAAAAGACTTATGTTTAAAGTGCTATTTTTTTTCTCTTACCGGTGAGGATTCAGTCGTATCGGGGGGGATTTTATATGCAATGATGTCATAGTATCTAACTTTTTCCCCCCACAGAAATAGAAGAACAGAGCTTTCTTTGTGAGTTGCATAGATGAGATAAGGAGTGGTTGGATGGAAAGCAGAGTCACACATCCTCCAATTTCCCTTTACTTTGTTTGATAGTTGTCATTCTGTTGTACTTTCATATTTCAGGCTCCTCAATTTATTTAAATTTATTGTAAATTTCCGATTGGAAAACAAAACAAAGCAAAATGAAACAAAAAAACAAAACAACACATTGTCCACCACTCAAAACTGTGGCCTATTGAAACAAATTAGCAATAACCAACCCAACCCAACTTTAATCAATGAGAGTTTAGACACTTATGAAACAAGGTGCTGGAATTTACAACAATATAGCCCATGTCCCTTTCCTTGGCACAACCTCAGTTGTTAACACAGCTAGTTTAGAGGCAAAGAAACCTAGTTTGAATAAATAAATATGAATGAGTGAATTAATTAGCAAACAAACAAACACAGGCACACACAGACTAATAAATACATACATAGATAAATAGATAAATAGATAAATAGATAAATAGATAAATAGATAAATAGATAAATAGATACATAGATACATAGATAAATAGATAAATAGATAAATAGATACATAGATACATAGATACATAGATAAATAGATACATAGATAAATAGATAGATAAATAGATAAATAGATAAATAGATAGATAAATAGATAAATACATAACTTTGTAATATGATCAGCTAAGCAGAGATAGGGCAAAATGTTCTCACATAATACCTTAAGGCAGGGACCCATGGTTAAATGAAAAACAGAAACATGCTTCAAATTGTAGTGTGAACGCTATTTTGGACGTATCTTGCAAATCCAGGCTAGAAAAGTAAAAATCTTGCCGCAGTATGGGTATTGTGATTGGTGCTTAGGAGGCTATAGAGCAGGCATATCAAAAATATGACCTGCGGGCTGGATCCGGTCCATTGAATGATTTAATTCGAATCACCACACATTTCTGAGCATCTCCAAAAACGAAGCGAGCCTGGGGGTCATTTTTGTCAAAAGTTAGGATTATTTTAAATAAATGCCAACCAAATGCTTTCTCTGGCCACTAGAGGCCAGTGTTGGGTTGGTATAGCGTAACCTTATTCAGGTGTAAAACTGCATTCACTGTTATAATAATCCTGGTAACGCATTCAATACCAAACATGAAAATATCCTTTCATCCTTAGTTTTTGAAAAAAATTGTTGTATTTAGAAAATATTCCTTGTCATCTATGTTTACAATATATACGGTAGGTTACTGATGTATCCTGAATGATAAAGCATAATATTGAAATACAAAGCTAAAGATTCGAGTATACATTCGTTTACTGACCGGCCCAGCTCAGAACAGAAAGCCAAACTGAGTCTGACATCCCTGCTATGAGCTTCAGCTCACCTGTGGAAGAAGCTAAACTATGGTATGATATCACCTTTTAAACCTGGATGTGCGCATTTGGCCCCAGGTTTAGCTTACAAAGTTTTGTTTCGATGGATTTGGTGTTGAACAACAACCTGTCAAATGGGATGAAATAGCAGAGTCTCACACACATTTTTGCACACATAGTGTATAACGTCTTAGAAAAGAATACTGGTAGCGGTTACAAGCAAATTTTATTCGGCCTGTTAAAAACATGAATTTCATGGACTGTTGTGTTTTATAAAAAAAGCACTGACATGGGATGGAAAGATGAAGTTGTCTCCTCCAATAAAGCTACCTTATGGGCCAAAGAGCTGCAATGGTATTCTATGTAAAAGGAGCTGCTGAATTACACTATATTGTATTAAATAATTCCTTTATTATAAAATGTAATATGAATTCGATTTTTTGGGCTTATGTTTCCTCTTCATTGGCAGCATTAAATCATTATTTTTTATGTTTTTACTTGCTAATTTTTTAAACAACTTTGTTTGCCCAAAACATTGATCATGTCAAAGAGGATCTGCTTTAGTTTCTTCATACTAAAACACATTTCTGTTACGTTAATCTCATGTGAAAATGACATTACGGACAATAATTGGTTTCCAAGAACTAAATACTGGTACATTTTGTAAACAATAGTTGCACTTAGTCTTATTTTGTTTAAATTACAAATGAATCAGTATTGATACCACATAATGAGTTTGTGTAAACAATCGCTAATTAGCAAATAATGAATTAAAACATGTTTCCGTGCGATAATGGCCCTAATGTTCACAGTTTTCCCCATGCGACTTGAGTCACCAACATCTGATGACATTGTAAGAAACATTACAGAAAAAAATACCGGATTTCGAAAGGATAACGTATGCGATATTGGCCTAAGGGTACGTCAGAACGCCAGTTGTGCGTACCAGATATGTAATTCTTTTGGCCATTATCACATGCCAACAGTAGTATTACAGTGTTCATTTTACCTCTGAAAAGTGATGGGTCCCGGGGACTCGCATGCTCAAAAATCTATGGGTCCCAACAGAGATCTATGGGTCCCCAAAATTTAGTTTTATCAAGGTTGAAATTGTAAATCGGCGACAAATATATAATATGAATCTATATATTCATTCAGTTTTAATCATCACAGTTTATTGGTAATACAAATCAGTTATCACTTCAAGATTTTTCAGTTCACAACAGTATTTTACATTATACAAAATAATATTGCTGAAACAGTGTTCATTTTACCTCTGAAAAGTTATGAGTCCCGGGGACTCGCATGCTCAAAAATCTATGGGTCCCAACAGAGATCTATGGGTCCCCATATAGATCGGCGTGCAGATGAAAACTCGAACCAGGAGACCAAAACAACTATGGCGGATCTGCTTGACGAAAGGTTTGGAGTGCGGTAAATCTTTGTTAAAAAAAAAGTAATCAGGTAATAATGAAAATTTCGTGTCAAAAAAAGTTCCGTCCCGGGGACGCACGTTGATTTGACACCATGCGTCCCCAGCAAAAATAATGTGTCTAGGACGCAGGGACGTGGGCAAAAGAGAACACTGGTATTATGGAATTTAGAATATCAATAATTATATTATCGAAAAGTTGATAAAAATATGATTAACTGATACGGTATTCCTACCATCCTTGTATAAAACAAAAACTTCACAGGGGCCATTTTCGCATGAGTTTAACAAAATGTAATGGAATAAAACACTGCTGAGTGTCACTTATTGGCTCAGACCTTGTTGTAGGCTTAAAACACACGTCTATTCTATAGTTTAGGAATGTTTCATGTTTACAATATCTGTGTATTGCTTGTTATTGCAACTTTCGTTGCAGCCTGATCATCCTAAAAGGGGGATTACCTCATGTGAAGTCCCTTCTCAAGGTTTCTTCATTTTCCTCGTGGGAGGTTTTTGAGTTTTTCCTTGCCCTCACGTAGGTTTTAGATCAGGGGATGGTGTGATAATAGTCTGTGGTTTGCAATCATCTGTGGTCTGTGCAGCCCTTTGAGACTCCTTGTGATTAAGGGCTATACAAATAAACATGACTTGACTTGACTTGCTGAGCCAATAACAAGTTCCCCAAAAAACATACAGTAAATGAACTAAAAATAATGGTCTTTTATCTGATTGTGAAATGGTAATTGACAGTCTACCCAACAAATAAATGACGAAACTTTCTCCAAACCTTAACAGTTCCATTTAAATGCTAATTAGATTGCTGAAATCAAAGCTAAACAAAAAAGATATCGTTAAATTAAGAGAATGGTTTTGACTCACCTAGGAGCAAAAGTTTTCTCCACCCTGTCATGGTGATGAGAAAAACACAATCTGAACTTTCTCTTCTCTTTACTGACTACTGAGTTTCTGATGAAAAGCCTGTGAAAGAGTATTCCTGTCCATGTGTGGGTGGAGTGAGAACGTAGGGTGTGTGGGTTTTTTGCACGCGTTATCACGTCAGCTTCTTGCTTCCCCTTCAGCATGGTAATACTAAGAGGGGGTTGAGAGGTACTGAGGGGCAGCAAGGTCATAAACTGTTTGGACTTTGTGAATTGCCATTGTTTAATATGGTACAATATGATGTTTCGCCCCCCCCCCCCCCCCCCCCCCACTGGCTGTGAAAATAAGAAGACTGGGCTAAACTATGACGATGACATATTTATGACTTCTGCCTGTGGTTGTGACAACTGGACACAATGAAACTATGATGCATAATGTTGAACTTCCCTCCTTCTATTTTTCTAGCCTTTCCCTTATTTAGACACCCACCGGTTGAAAATTGAAATGAATCAATATCTTGACAGCCAGAAAATAAAATCACACGAGTGGCTTTTTGGGCATTGGATTGAAAAAAACATCTGAACAAAACTCCTTTTTAACAGATATATCTGTGTACCGGTACTTGTAGCCCCTATTCTGTTAGACAGAGGGAAGAAAATATACCGGACTAGGTTTGATGAGTGGTAAAATTAATAGAAGAAAACACTAGAGTCAAAGTATATTTGAACAAAAAACAGCATTTTAATGAAAGATGGACAAGACAACATTTATAGTAAAACACACTCCTACTCGGTTTAAGGTGTTAGAAAAAAAATTACAATTAAATTTTGGTTAATCTTGGTTTATTAATCCTCTTTTATTTATATCTATCAGTTTGATGACCAGTCATTTACTCCAGTTTAGGTTGATAACAAATCACTCGATGCAAAACATTCATTTAATCGGACAGACAGGGTTTAGAAATACACCCGAATCTGTTTCATGTCTGAATGTAAGGTCACCCAATAATACACTTCAAATTTCAATGACAATTCAAATGAATGACAATGAGGTTCATCAAATAATCAAAGAGAATACAGTTGCCCATCCATGGGTATCGCTGGTTTCTCAAAATTCAAGAGTTCACAGTCAAGATCAAAGGAATGATTCAATTCCTACCACTAGCTTGATAAAGAGCTCTACAGTGAATCCGATCCTGGCTGGGTTTTGGGTCTGGGGTAAGTAGCCACTTGGATCACCGAGATTTCCAATCGTCCAAGGGATTGACAAATTTTCCCAGGACGGAAAAAACCTAAAAAAGTAGTTCTAGTTCAGGTTTTTAGTCTATTAACTCAGATAGTCACAAGGGGGAGAAATTAGCTTTTTTTCCTCCAAGCAATGTCTCATTAACAATTGCTCATGGTGTGAAGGTCTTTTCTTACAAAGCTGTTAAAAAAGGGATTAACAAATAATTTTTCGCCAATTAAAATAATTGATTTTGTCTGATTTTTTAGAAAATATGATCAAATATTTACTACAATGTGTCTCCTATCAAATTTTAACATTTTATTTTAATGTTGAATTATCCTTTTATTGTTTTTTTTCTAACTTTTATTGGGGTTACATTCTGTTAAAATCTGATCGCCAAGCAATTTCTCACTCAAAACTGTTCCTAACTTAACAACTCATGTTGTGAACGTGCAAATCTCCGATAGGCAACTGCAAGTATTGTTTCTCACCACAATTCTACCTATCAAAATATTTTCTTTCGGCGTTTGGGTGCCCAAGCTTTTGCCAAAAAATAGCCCGAAGCAGCATTTTCAGTGATCTTTGGAATTTCTTTATATTCGTACTTTCAAGAGCAATAAGGTTAAAATGACCACCTCGTGATAAAAAAACAACAACAACTTAATTAATTGAGAAATTCAAAATATTGATTAAGATCAGGGGTCTCTAACGTGGTTGCCCTTAAGGACAGCTAAAGTGCCTGCAGAAAACATCTCAAAATAGCTCACCAGTGTTGGGTCACTGTGATTTTCTAGTAATAGTATTTTTTAATGGTTGCCAGAGTCTATTTAATCTTAATTAAGTTATTAACCTGGTAATAACAAAATAATAACATATTAGGTTGTTATTTTAGTAATTCATACCAAACTGGGTGCCCTTTACGCTTAGAAATGAAAGGTTTTCTACCCCTTGATTTATTTAATAAGCAAAAATATACAAACTGCCATAAACACCTGCGTATTTTGAAATACTTGCCTTACTAAAAAAAGAAGCTAGACCTATTTATTCGCCATCTTAGTGCTATGAGGACCCAAAATCCTCAAAAACGCAGGGCAGAAAGCGAGTAGTATGATGTGTTTTGGTCACTTTGATTATTTGAAGTTTGTCTTCTTCTTTGTGCTTTTTAGCACTCGTGTTGGGTTGCATTACACCACACAAAGGCATAAATGGTGTAGTGCAAAAATGTACACTGTCCCTTTAATGTTAGATTTAGCACTGTTGTGTTCCATTCCGACGCTAGAGGGAGAAGCTTCCCAAGACAGGCCTTTCATAACAGCAGCCCTTTGATGTTTTACGGCATTTGTGTGACATTGAAATAATCTATATAGAAAGTGGTGTCTATTTTATTTAATTACCTATACTCGATGGAGAAACAAATTATTAAATCCTCCGAACTCTGCTAAGTGACAAGTAACTCAAAGGATGAGCATTTGACAGGCTCAAAAATCAGAGTAATTCATAATAAACCCGTGTTAATTATTTGTTGAGTGTATTATATTGCTGGGGGTTCCTGTTTCCTGGTTTCTGAACCTCTAATTAAAGTTCTTGGCACCTCATCAATTATTCCCCCCTTATAAATTCCAAACAGCACCTAAATAATGCAGTTTAAATGAGAGAACTCAAGGGTCACATAAATCCGATACAAAACGTACACAAAGTTCTTTTGCTGAATTTCTCTATTTTTTTGCTTCTACTGATAATTTTTGGACTGCGTACATACGGAGTGGCCATAGGCAGGGTTGTTGTTGGGCAAATGGAGTTCACGGAACAGTACACACTTTCTGGGTTTTTTTCTAACTCAAGCACCAAGTGACAAGGTCATTTGTAGCTCACAGTTCGGCATCCAGATGTGAGCTTAGCCCACTGGCTGGACATTTTGGGACCAGAATTTATGGACAGTTGTCCCCTGACTGGAGTGGGGTGGGCGGGGGATCGATTCTGGATATGTTGCTGACACAAACAGCCTGGTGAGCTGTCAGAATGACAGGAAATGTGCTTTTTTTTAGATTTGGGAAACAACAAGCTGTGCATTTTTTGCAAGAAAATACATCTTCTGTCACATTTCAATCGGATTTTTTAAATTCCTAAGTTAACAAAGAATAAAATGAACGGAGTAACATTGCAATATCCCGGTTGTATACAGTTTTTATTTGAATTGTTCTTTACTCCAAACAGTTGGTGCAGAACAAATAATTTATTTTATTTTCGTACCATTAAATGTTTTACATTGTATTGTTTACTTTATTTGCACTTGAACTTCATTTCCATTAAACAGACGCTCACCGACTTACAAAGATTCGACTTACGAATTCCGGCAGATACGATCATTTTTTTCGAGATGTCGAAAAATATCCGAACATTGCTGTAAGTTAGAATTTGTATTGTGTGCACCTTTTTCAGAGTACAGGACTTTACTGTAGTGCTTCTTGCCGCCACTTGACGCTGTGAGAGGTCACCCAGCATCCACCCTGAAGAAGAACTCCAGCTTCTACTTCCTGGTTCGTGTTTAATCATAACAACTGTATTGCTAGAGCGCTAAGAACTTTTTTATTGTTTAATATCTCGTGCATCCATTCAATATGGTTGGGTTAAAGTGTAAAGAAGAGGCGAAACGTTTCTTTTGAAACGAAAGTGAAATAAGAAAGCTTGATGCTGTTGAGAAAATGGTCGGAACACTTTTTTTCAGCCGCTTTCTACCATGGAGGAGGACCTCTTGAAGCTTATCTTCCAAAAATAAGTAAAACCTCCCTTTATTTATCTTTATAGAGCATATTATTTTATTAAATGTTTATTTTTTTAGTAAATATAATACAGGTTACTTATACACGCCTTAAATATACTCATATAAACCATAAACCTACAAAATATAGCACTGAAGCAACTTACGAACAAATTCAACTTACGGACGATTATCCGGAACCTCACTTGTTCGTAGGTCGGGCAGCGTCTGTATGTTGCAAACCGAAAGTTGCTGTTACCGCTATAGGTGTGTGAGTGTGTGTGTGAGTGGGTAAGCATGAAGTACATTGTAAAGCGCTTTGGGAAGTCTTCAGTGACTTGAAAAGCGCTATATAAATGCAGACCATTTACGATTTGTTACAGTTCTAAGTGCAATATCCTGGTTCTAAGTGCTTCCTCTTGTTTGTGTATAGTTTTTATTGTAGAAGTGAATACTTTATACGTTTCTATTGTATACTTTTGCCAACTGGAGCGCTACTGTAATTTTGTTGTAGCAATCGAACAATAATAAAGGTGATTCTGATTCTGGAAAGCATACCTGTCAACCTTAGCTAATTGCTCCCTTTATTAATGATCGCAATTCTTCTTATTAAGCGAAAATACACCTTACAAACACAACGCGGAACCTAGACACTCACCGTAAGACAGACGAGATCGATTAAGAACATCAAGTTTATTTATCTTGCAAATAAATGCTTAATTGAGGACAACATTTGCTGGTTAATGAAACAACAATAGATGTTTTCGTCAGCTACCAGTGAAATGGGCAAGACGAGATTGCTCTAACAAAAAAAAACAAAACAATTTTATTTATTTTTTTTTCTAATCCAAAAAATGGTATACAGCTTACACAACGTGAAATGATTCGAAAAGTATAAAGTACCAGGAAAATGTTTCCGTTGACAGCTATGCAACAATTTTTATTAATATGAAAGAGTGAGATGGCATACGTGTACTAAATACCGTAAATTCCGCACATAGAGCGCACCTGATTATAAGCCGCACCCATCACATTTTAAGGTGAAAAACAATTTTGTCCATACACAAGCCGCACCTGTATATAAGCCGCATGCACCCACATAAAAAAAAAACACGAAATTAATCCAAGCCTAACTACAAGTCCCGCGATTGAAACTGAATGTCCTTCATTGAAGCACACAGTCCAAAAATCACAGCCGCCAAAATAAACGTAAAATGATATAGGTACTTAAAATTTGTTGCAGACCTGCAGATTCTAGGTGCCCGTTGATAGTAATCCAAGGAAAAAAAGTGTATATTTCCAAAGGTAAGGGTGGGAAAAATATATATCCATTATTGTTCGCCGTGTCCACAAAAACTCACCTTTACCGGTCCCCACTTTCCCATCAGCCCGCGTCTGCTCCGCCCCTCTTTTTTAATTTGCTCGTGCAGAATAAGTGTCTCAAATAAATACAAAAAATACATTACAAAAATATACAGTTGCAAATACATATTCCACATATTTACAAAGAAAGACTGTACATCGAGAGAGTTTTCAAAGCTTTAATAATAATAGTATAACTTTCATCCTAAACCATGCCTTTGGGAGGTAGCCTCACGCTACTAACAACACGCTCGCATACCTGCATGTTATTCTGCTAAGGAAATGAATGCCATATACATTAGGATCACGGCAGACCATCCGCTTCTTCCTCCTTGTTAATGATATTTAAGTTGTCATTCTCAATGCCAGAAAGAAACCTTTTTATGATGACATCGTCCCACGCTCCCATGCTTCAATACACCCCAGCAATATACCCACTTGCTTTTGACCTGGAAGCTGCGTCATGAGCCTTATTTTGTGCAATGTGCACGATGCGGGTATGTTTACGCTCAGAAGATGTGATCTTCCTCGGTGCATATATTCCACCGGTCTAAATCTTACCTTACATACTCGAGCGCTGCTGGCGGCCGTTAAAAAAATTACATAAATCTCTGAATAAGCCGCCGGGTTGAAAATTTGGGAAAAAAAGTAGCGGCTTATAGTCCGGGATTTACGGTAGTCCATTGCATTGCCTGAATAAATTAGGGCATGTGTAGATAATGTTTTGTGTCTGATTCAGGCATCTTAAAAAAGAGAATAAGATGGAAGACCAATTTGATTTTTCTTTGTCCTTGCTTTTTCCTCTTTTTTATTATTCTTGCGTTATTATTGGATTTCCTCTTGTCATTCATTATTTTGTCCACCCCCCACGCTTTTGACTTTTTTCTTGCTTTCTTCATTTATTTCAATTTTTTTCTCTTTTTTTCCCTTTTATTTTACTTGTTTTTCATTTGTTATTCTTTCTTTTCATTTTTTTTTTCTCAGACTTGCCTCACCATTACATCTAGTTTTCTTTGGGTGGGCAGAGTGTGACTGTGCGCGGGCACTGGAACAAACTATAAACTTATCAGGAAATTTTCAAATTAATTAGTCTTAATGATTAATCATTGTCAAAATAATGAGAAAAAATGATATTAATACACACAATAGAGACTGTCAACTATTCAGTGATGTGTCCTTTTATTACTGCCTACCCAATGTCTTACTTATTCTACTCTCCAAATGTATACCCCTTATAATTTGGAACCCAGTGCAAGATTAAAACTGAACATCAGATTTCAAATTTTGATGCAGCGTTTGCATTGGATGAGATCAAATCGTGCATTTGCACACAAACAGCCTTTCCGGGGCTTATCCTGTTTGATCTGCAGACATCTTCCTGCACACACATAGAGATGGAGTACGGACATCATGTTCGACTGTTTTGTGTGTGCTGTTAAACAATGACCACTGTGCAAGTCCAGCTGTCTCAAAACTTCCTGACAAACACAGGGCAGAGTGCCGCTCAGGATGGAGACTGAATGCTCTCTCGTCTGAGACTGAATGCTCTCTTTTCTAAGGTCTTTGGCCATGTTAATTTTAGACTGGCTATTTTCACGGCAGCTAAGGTCATGGGATCAAATCCAGCCACTATCCTTCATGTGCGGAGTTTGCATGTTCTCCCTGTTCCTCTGGGCACTCCGGTTTCCTCACGCTTTCCAAAAAACATGCATGTCAGGTTGATTGGCTGGTCCAATTGTCCCAAAGTGTGAATGAAGTGGAGTATATCTGTGTATCTAGTGTATCCTGTGACTGGCTGGCAACCAGTTCAGAGTGTCCCCCAGAGTGGGCTCCAGCACCCCCGTGACCCTACTGAGTAAGTGGCACAGATAATGGATGGATGAATGGATGGATCTATTCAGACTACTTATTACTTGAAAAAGGGTGAAATAAAGCAAAAAATAAACAAATGAAGCGAAATATTAAAAAATAAAAGAATCAAAAGAGTAAAACAAGGTGGGAAAAAGGAGAAATTGAATGAATATGTTACCAATGTTAATGTAACATTATGCACACAAAGAATACAAAAAAATTCCATTATTTTACTAAATTATAGAAGCATTTATTTGTTCCTTTAAGCTTTGAACTCTTTATACTATGCAAGTTAAACTTCAAGTAACTGAGGATCTCTGAAAGACTCACAACAAAATTAATTAAAAAAATTGACTATTCTGTTCAACAATAAAAAATAAAATTTACATTATTATGTTAAACACAAGGGGCAGCACGGCAGCACAGTGGTTAGCGCTTGTGCGGCACAGTTCATGTCATGGGAACCTGTCGTGGGTTCAAATCCAGCTCCAGACTTCCTGTGCGGAGTTTGTATGTTCTCCCCGTGCTTGCGTGGGTTTTCTTCCGGGCACTCCGGTTTCCTCCCACATTCCAAAAACATGCATTTCAGGTGAATTGGCCGGTCCAAATTGTCCCTAGGTGTGAATGAGCGAATGAGTTGTCTGTCCCTGTGTGCCCTGCGATTGGCTGGCAACCAGTTCAGGGTGTCCCCTGCCCACTGCCTGGAGATGGCTGGGATGGGCTCCAGCCCCCCGCGACCCTAATGAGGATAAGCGGTACGGCTAATGAGATGAGAGATGAGATGTTAAACACACTGAATGAAAAACTGAATATATATATATATATATATATATATATATATATATATATATATATATATATATATATATATATATATATATATATATATGCAATAGTTTTTTGTATTTTTGTATTTTTTTTCCAGACCGAAAGCAATTTCCAGGTTTGTTAATTCCCATTTTATATGCACCTCGTGAATTATTGATGGTAAGCTATGTTAAAAGGACTCGGTTATGTATTTCCAGCGCAGAGAAAAAAAAACATTCTCATCAGGTGCAATGTGTAACAACAAGCTGAAAATTAAGGTTGAAGCTCTAACTCAGCAAATTCCGCAAGTTATTTTTTTTCTTCCCACATTTTAAATAAAACTCCACGAATTGCTGACCCAAACATTCTGAATATGATGCACTGGCCCACTGGCAGCATAAGCCAGAAGGTGGCTTAAGGCAAAATGATGGAACATGTTTTGTGTTTGTAGAAATAACACAGTTGCATTGCATCTGGTCTCCTACATCTCTCTGGAGCACATATTTTAAAGTGTGCTACTTTTGCACTCACAGAAATTGTACATATAGAACAAAATGCATGGAGTTCACTTATTTGGTCATACATTACAGCACTGAGTGAGAAAAACACAGTATGCAAAGTTGTAGGTATTTTCTCAGTAATATCTTATCATATCTTATAATATACAGTAACCGCTCACTACTTCACGCCTCGGTTATCGCTGGTTCACTGCTTCTGGGATTTTCAATCGCATTGTCTTGATTGTTATTGATATCTACTGTCAGGGCCACATAGGGTGTTGCAGAGGCACAATGCAGAATCACTTAGTACAGTGGTCTTATTTAGCCCATGCAGAATCAGGTATCACGGCAAAAGTCTCTGAATCACCATCAGGCAGCAGTCGTGGTCCAAGAAGCAGGCAAGGGTTAGGGGATCAGCAAAGGTGCCAGTCCAAATGTTCAGCAGGCCATACAGGGAAGGAGGCAAGGGTTCGGTACACTGGAGGAAACCAAGCCTGTGACAAAACAGGCTACGAACTAGCACCGAACTGATAAAACAGTGTTTAAACAGAGAAGCGGTAAAGGTGTGATTAGAGAGTAATCCGGTCAAGTGAGACCTCATTTGGAGTGACTAAAAAGGTTAAGGGCAAGCGAGAGGAGGAGAGAGAAAATCAAACCTAACTTCAGGACTGTGACAGTATAATACATTGTCTTCTGTAGCAGACAGCAAATGCTATAACGAGGCGATCATCAGCGAGTGCTCCTTGGATTATTATCGGGTTCGGGAAGCGATTGAGGCAGCGTTTGTCGAAAAGGCAATAGCGGTACTGCAGGTCCAGCCTACTGCCACGACTCACAGCTCTCAAGAGATATACCCTGCCGACACTGTATCGCACCAACGCCAGATCCATTACCTATAAAACAGATAATCTAGAGTTACTCCTCATGGTAAACTGCTACATCCGGGACGGTTGAATTCTAATTATCACAATGACATGGCTCAATCCAAGGATACCAGATGCTGGTGTGCAGCTAACCAGCCGTTCTCTAAATTGCTCTCTTACACAGAAAGGAGAAGCCCTCCTATTTAGTAGTACTTTTGTATAATTACAATAAAGAGCATCTATTCAACTGCAATTCCGTGTTCTGTGTTTTTAGTTGTAGATTTATAGTTGTTATTTTGTAACAGTTGTATACTATCAATCGGTAAGGACACGATCTTGAAGTAAATTTGACCCTTGGGGGCGTTTATGAAAGGGCGAGGCTACTTCGAGGATCTTACATAGTTACAAATATTTTACTTAACTGTGAACCAAAGCTATGTGTAAGAAAGAAAAAGAAAACTTTTCAGGTTTATATTATTGTATGACAGAAATTGTATGCCTCTTAGAAACAACTGCCCTCATGTAAGATCTTTGGGACTGATCAGTCTCGTATTCAAACTACACGGGAAGCTAAATCCTCCGTAAATACCGTTTCCGTTTTTACATTCACTTTGCCTTGATCAAATGTCGAGGAAGGGTTTTGACTACTAGGAGTCCCAAAGGAAAGAGTTAAGTGTCGTTCCTCCCAGTTCATATGACATCAAGGCAAAATGTTCCATTTTTTTTTGGTAACGGGACCCTTGTCGGTGCTTTCAGCCTCAGTTAAGAAAAGCGACACCCGGCAAGTCGGAGGCCAGCAGCTATGAGATTTTGCACAAGCAGACAACAATCCTGAAACATTAATGAAAGGTGACCAGTTTATGAGGTTAAAGGTTGAAGACATATGTTTTTGCATTTCCCAAGTTACAATAAATGTTAACTTTTTTATATCTTGTCTAGGATGGTTAATACAAGTTTGACTCTGCAAAATGCAACACATTTGATTTCCTACACGTGCCAGGCTTTTGCAAAGGCTTAGGAGGAGCGCCAGCTGCTCATTGTAATATCTCCTATAACTAAACTTTGTACATGACTTGCTTCTGTTTGGGGCCTGCGGTGCTGAAAGGCTCTATGAGGAGGAAACCGTAAAAGTTCTGCCCTGTCGGAGCTTTTATCCACGTGGAGAACTTCTCCTCGCCTTGGGCAATAACGCCAAAACAACCCCGTCACTTGCCATGACTGAGGGAATGTAGGAATTCAAAATTGAGTCCGACTGCTTTGTAGACCTCTTAAATGCAAATCTGGCAGCTTGAGCAGAAGGAAGACAGCAAGATCCCTACCTCGAGTGAATTATTCCAGTTGAAAAATGGACTAAATAGATAACTACATTATATCCCAGTGCCTGAAAGACCTTCTATACTGGCCTAAAAATATCTGAACCATGTCATGCACTTATATATTGTCCATGAAAATGTATTAGTTAATTCCAAATTGTCCGTCACCTTCGTTTCATCATTGCTTCCCCCTTTGGTTGTGCTGCTTCCTTCCAGAAGTGTGTTTCATATTTAAGCGCTAATTTAATCACAACTCAGCCATTTCTGGTTGCCAGGGTCAGGAATCTGCCCAGAGGCCTTCACAATGATTTCTGAAGGCTGTAAGATATAAGATCTGTGTTGGATATAGCTGATGATTGAGCTAATCATATTTTGAGTTGGAGTCATCAAGGCCTTCTTGCAGAGGTAAGGAAACATCATAGGGAGGGTAAGTCTAAACTCTATTATTCTATTTAAATATATTAGCATTTATTTTTTCACTCTACAGTGAACTTTTATCTGATTTAAACTTTGAAGTTTTTTTATACTAAGCACGTTTGATGTCAAGCAACACAGAATCTCTGAAAAACACATAACAAAATGCTAATTGTAATATTGACTTTATTTGTGCAACAACAAATAAGTATGAAATACAAGAATAAACTTTACATTTTTTATGTATTACACATTATTCCCGAAAAACAAAGAAAAAAAGATGTTTACACACATACAACAAAAGATAAAATACAATTCTAACCTTTTTTATACTCAACTAATTTAAAGTCAACGGCGTTAAATCCTCAAAAAAGGCATGCATATTAACCAATCACAACTCACGATAAGTCAGTGGACCAGCGACCTGAACTGAAGCATGTCATCGCCTGCATCAATCATCCGGCAGAAATGGGAAACTGCGTTGTTGATGTCATGGACTTTTTGGACAAATTTCAACATATTACCAATTGTTTTAATTTATTTATGTTTACTATGTTCTGTGAACTGTTACCTAATCCTAAATATATTCCACCCTGGTCATCCTGGAAGGGGGATTACCACTAGTGAGGCCCCTTCTCAAGGTTTCATTTTTCCTGAGGTTTTGAGTTTTTCCTTGCCCGCATGTTGGTTTAAGATCAGGGGATGGTGCAATTGTAACTTGTGCAGTCCTACACAAATAAATGTGACTTGACTTGACTTGACAAGGGAAAAAAAGCGTCTCGAAGTGAATCGGCTCTTGATTGGTGGGGAGCCCGCTCGTCATTTACTTCCAAGAGAGCTGGTTTGTTCACGAACGACACATCACTAAAGGACATCACTGAAGGCCCAGGTGTGAAAAACACGGCCCCCCACCGGTATATACACAGTACTGTGGCTCGAGTGTTGTACGTCCTAAAAATGTCATGCAATTCAAACAAATCAAATATTTTAAATAACTGCGTCTAGTTTTTAAATTTATAGCATTTATGTACGCACATCTTTAAATATGTTGGAATTACTAACAAGCTTGTAAGCAGTTAGTGAAGATATTCTGATACAGATCTAATGTAGGCATTTTTTGTTTACGTATTGTACACAAAGAAATAATGTTCTCGTTAATTCCTGTATTAACAATATATATGGATGTGGAGATGAGCTACAAAACGAGTTCATAAAACAAATTGATAGCCGTAATGTTTTTGTTATGGTCTACATATGACATTTGTCTGCAGAGGCGATATTTGAAGACACCGCAAAATGCTAACAGTGCCATCACTTCCACATGGCGATACAATGATCCCTGCGTCTAATGTGGATTCCAGAAAGCCATTTGTCTAAAAGTGTGCCCCTCTGGACCCATTCAGCACCACTAAGTTAATAATCACAGACTGATGTACTTCATATTGTTTTGAAAGACACTTGAAATTGATTGCCATCATTTGTAAGCGTGTACAGAATAAATGTTATGCGGGCGCGATTGGGTTTATAGGTGCCAAATGATCATAAAATGTCTGCATGCCTCCACAGATAAATGAAAACTCTCTGACTTAATATTTTGGGTATCGTTATTTAGCGAGTATTTAGCATTGTTTTACATATATTTTGCAGGGGGGATTATCAACACTACAAAAAGTATACCCTTGCAAAAATCCTTAGAAATATTGCAAAATGAGTCTGTGTGAAAAATGTTAGTGTGCTTTTCCTTTTCAATAACAATATGCATTTTTGGATGAATATTTTTCTTAGGTTTTTTATTTGTCATGTTAAAAAGATCGATACAATTACTGTATAAAAAACAATACATCTTACTTTAAGGCAAGGAATGTAAAACTCTGTTTGGTTCTGGGGCCAGATCCAGAATATCTTTTCTGCGGCAGGCCAGATCAGAACTCCAAATTTTTTGCCTTTCCCCCCATGATTATTCTTCAGCCCACATTAGTAACCATCCCTACATATTATAATCACAGTTGACAAGGGGTCTTTTTGAAACACACCCCTTTTTTCACAGAGAGTTGGAAACTATTTCAATGCTTGTCATTGAATGTGTTTTAACAATTGAATAATGCTTTACACCTGAAACAACTTACCACACAATACAAATTCAACACTGCCATCTCGTGGCCGGAGAGAGCATTTGGAATGCATTTATTGAAAATAAATCATAACTTTTGATAAAATTGACCGAGAGACTCGCTTATTTTGTTGACATACCAAGTCAGCCATATGTTTGACATGTCTGTATTAAGGTTACTGCTCATAAATCTCGAAGTTTTTTTTTCAAACTCACCACTATCAACTGCCAATCATGGTCCAGATCCTACTTTGCGTTGTATTGACATCATAAAAGTCTATTTACTTATGAAAAGTTGATTCTGTTTTTAATTTCATCAATAGCATTTTTTGTACAGTCCTCCCCTGTTCCCCTTGCAAGTTCAAAATTCAATGATGTGTTCTCTCTATATTTTGAATGTCTACTAAATTATATCCATATAATTTTATGACAATTTAAAAATTGCGTGAAAATATTCTCATTTGCACATTGTTACAGTGATCAACTGATCATCACCTCAGTATAATTTCTTAGTGCATTTAATTGATGTTTCTCAACTGGTCGGCCGGGACCCAAAAGTGTGTCTCTGACACTTTTTCATTGGGTCACAGAATTCTAAGAATTTAAAAAGATAACTGTGGGTCATTTAAACTCTTTATAATATATTTTGCTGGTCACTTTGTTTTTGGTTTGATAAAACAATGGATATATTCTCTGTTTCAAACTGCATATTCCTAACATTTATTGAATTACAGAAACATTATTTTTCTTGATTAAGTCGTGGTTTGTCATTAGGGTGGGTTATTGACCTGCTGTGTATGCTTTCCTCCAGCAGAATGCACTACAGTCCCTTCTTCACACATTACATGCAGTGCTATCAGGCTTTTAGTGGGACAAAGGGGATTTTTTGGCGTGCATGAGCAAGATAGAGAAAATGAATACAATTCTTCACATAAATGAATATCTTAATTCAAATTAGAGTTTGGAGAAATGACAGAGATTATCTTGTCGCTTAATGCCTATGTCATCTTCTAATTAGCTCAGCTGCTATTGTTGTCATCCCACTCAACAACATTTTCACATTCCCAAATTTTCTAAAATGGAATTGTTGCTCCCAGGAAGACACTTTGCACAGCCGCAATGGGACCTATTTAAATATGCCCTCTTGTTGACGCTTCACTCACTGTGAAGCTCTTTTTTATTTTTACTCAGCTGAACACACTAATCCACTTTTTATACAATCAAAACTGTTGAAATTTCCTGACATCGCCTCATATCAAACAGCAATTATCATGTACAAGGCAATACACAGGTTATTGCCAGAAAATATTCAGAACATATTAGTAATCAAGAGGGAAGCTATCAGTTTAGGGGGAGAAATAACTTCAAAATCGTAAATGTAAGAACAACATTGAGAAGTTTTTCTATATCTATAACTAGTGTAAAACTACGGAACAAACCAAATGCGTACCTGAAGAAAAGTCAAAACACCCATCAGTTCAAGAAAGGGTGCAAATATGCGTTGCTTAGTGGTTACAAAGGAGAATGACTGTAAATACTTACTGGTGAATTAGATTTATGTATTAATATGGCACAGTAACGAGAAGCAGAGAGGTCTAGTTGTATGTTTGTATGTAGGTAAATGTGTATGTATATATACTATTATGATATACACTTCTAATCAGTGCAACTTTTGCAGTCACTCAAACAGTGACTGTAGCCTTCAACCAGGAGAAGATGTGTACATATGTATATATACGTATATATACCTACTGAGGATAAGCGGTGTAGCTAATGAGATGAGAATGAGATGAGATGAGATATATATAGCCCTGCGTTTGGCTGGCAACCAGTTCAGGGTGTCCCCTACCCACTGCCCGAAGATTGCTGGGATGGGCTCCAGCACATATATATATATATATATATATATATATATATATATATATATATATATATATATATATATATATATATATATATATATATATATGTAACGGGTGTAATAATAACTTTTATTTTATTGAAATTCCTGCTAAAATATGTGTATAGTTTTTGGTAAATGTACTGCAATGCTGAGTCCAACAGTGCCATCTGCTGGTATGGGGTGGGGTTTGGTTTTGGCTTCTAACATGTGACCAGGAGGCGGGGTTTTGTCAGTTTAACCAGAGTACTACAAAGGTAAGACATATCTTTTGGTGCTCCACAAAATAAGTTAATTTTAAACATTATAACCCCAGCTGACAAATCTCTCACCATGCATAGTAATGTGATTGATATTGTCAAGCTGTTTTGATTTATTTTCGTTTTGTTTCTGTTTTACTAAATATTAATTCCCCTTGTAGAGATCAAAGAGATCAAACCCAGCAGAAAAAGCTAATGTTGTGACTCATCCATTTGCAGGTAAATTGTACCCATTTTTATACTCATTATTGTTTTTATTCCTATTTTTTCATATACATTAAAAAAGGATGATGTTGGTTAAAATTCAGACTAAAGAAAAACATGTTGAATTCATTGTAAACGTTAAAAATCCACTATACGATCTCTTGTTAAAAGTATCTTGTTAAAATGTAAAGATGTAAAAATGTATTGTGATATTCTAAAATGTATTTTCTGTAAAGTGAAAAGAAAGCTCTTTGATATGCTTTGTTGTCAGTTTAACCAGAGTACTACAAAGAGATCAAAGAGATCAAACCCAGCAGAAAAAGCTAATGTTGTGACTCATCCATTTGCAGAACTGTAATAATAAAAACCTCATCATCCAGTCCAGCGTGAATGTGGATCTTTGGTGGGACACGTATAGCGCGGTTACATATATATATATATATATATATATATATATATATATATATATATATAAGGTTTTTGTAGTATTCTCATCTCATCTCATCAGCCGTACCGCTTATCCTCATTAGGGTCGCGGGGGGGCTGGAGCCCATCCCAGCCATCTCCGGGCAGTGGGCAGGGGACACCCTAAAATGGTTGCCAGCCAATTGCAGGGCACACAGGGACAGACAACTCAATCACTCATTCACACCTATGGACAATTTGGACCGGCCAATTCACCTGAAATGCATGTTTTTGGAATGTGGGAGATATATATATATATATATATATATATATATATATATATATATATATATATATATATTTCAAAGTCTTTTTTAGAATTCTCATACAGCATAGCTATTGTTTTTGAAATGTTTCATAGTTTGTTTCCATTAAACCTTTCCTGAATTTTTTAAAGTTTTGCTGTCATTTCTGCCCTTAGTTCTGGTAAAACTCTGAATAGACCGACAGAAATCCGTCAGGGACCACAGCCTTCCGCTCCACCTCCCCTTTGAATTATTGAGGTTTTTCTTTCAAGGAGAAGGTTTTCCCCGCGTCACACGAGTAGGCCACTGTCAAAGCTTCTACACCGCTCCTTCACCCATGTCTGGGGCCACCTCAATGTCGCCTCGTGACATTGACAGAGTCGTTCACACGTCACTTGCTCCCTGTTTCACTCCGCTCTCTCTCAATCTTATTCCAAGACCCCCAACCCCGCTCACCCATTTCTTTTAATCTCTTGTGCTTGCCCCTGATGTCTCAATCTCTCCCACCCCCTTTACTTCTACAACTCTGCCATCCCCTGTTCTTTTTCTCTGTAATGTCACAGCCCATAGATGGATGTCATTGATTTGATGAAGGAAGAAATGAGTCAAGTGAGGGAATAGGCAAAGGGTTTGTGGGGCGGGGGTCCCACATCAAGTGTTCCATGCAGTCCCGCTTCGATAGCATAGTTAGCATCACTACTTGCAATGAAGACCAATGCTAATGTCGTTCCATGACGATCTCCCAAAGGAGCTGTCTGTGAGGAAATGCGTGCATTGTCAGGCTGTTATTATACAACACTATTATGTCACCTGGAACTGAGTGCATTGACTGGAAGATAAAATATGTTGGTGCAACAACATTGCTAGTTATGTTGTTCCATTTTTCCTCATGAATGGTCAAGTCATTGAAGAGAGAAAAGGAAAAAGAACAATGACACTCTTCATTGTGCGCTGCTCTTTTTTCCATCAATGAGAGCAATGAAGCAAATTTTTTAGGAGTCAGCGCAATAGACCCTGGTGGCAGTACATGTAATCCAAAACCCTCATCAAGGACACATTTTGGCTCGGCGCAATTACAACGTCTCAAAAGTCGATGTGAGCTGACAATTAAATACAATGATTTTCCACGTGACTTCTTCCTTTATTGCTCTTGTCGCCTTTCACAATCAACCCAATCAGCAGCAAATGACAAAAGGAAACTTTCAAATATTAAATGCGCAATTCACAATAACAACATAAACAGATCTCACTGCAACTTTTTGAGAAATTAAGTGCTTTTGAAAAAAGGTTTGTACAAGAGGCCGATCTGCGCTGAGTAGAGGTAAGACTTTAATTCCGAGCTCGTCCCGAGCACGAGCTGATATTCAGTCGACGCCAGGCCCAAATTGTCAATCATTACATTCAGAATCGAGCTGGGCTGGGTTTCTCTCTTTGTGTCTTTTTAAATTTGTATCTATCCCTTTATCATTGTATTTTGTTTTTTCTTCTTTGCGAAGATCTGCGCGATGGATCCAGTCCCCCTGTTGCGATTCCGTCCCCCTCTCTCAATGGCTCGCTCACGCTCCTCTGCGTGCTCCTAGGGGGCACTGTCAGCTAAAAGCCAAAAGTTAAAGGGCCGGCCTCGACTGGGTCGGCTTCAACCCGTGGGTCGGGCTGGATTTTTTTAGGCCTGATCTCTCCTCTAGTGTTGAGCCACATCGACAATGTATGTGCTCCAGGAAAGCCTTCGACTGCATTCAAATTGACAAGAAAACAAAAACACAGACAAAGCAATTTAGCATGGAAAATGGCTATAACTTGTTTTCCTTTCATTGAACCTATGCCATATGGAGTACTGAACAATATAGTTTACATGTACACAAAGATCTATTTATTGCCTTTTTTCACTGGTTATCAAATGCAATGTTTACAAAAGTTGAAAATCTACAGCTTTGATTAACAATTGACAGAGCAGAAGGAAAAAAAAAGAAAGACAGAAAAAAGCTTACCTTGGTCCTGTCCACTTAACAACCAGAACACTCTTGACATTATTGTCATGTAATCAGATTTTATAAGAGGACATTTTGATAATCGTTACTCACATCTCATCATCACAGAAGAGAAATAATCAAACGTGCGAAATATAGTATAATCATGTTTGACAAAATTACATCTGGTCTCCCGAAGTCTAGAATCAAGTCACTTCAGCTGGTACAAAATGCCGCAGCGAGGCTTTTAACTAGGACAAAAAAGTACGATCACATAACACCGATTTTGGCTAACCTGCATTGGCTCCCAGTTAGCCATAGATGTGATTTCAAGGTTCTCTTAGTATTGTACAAAATCATACATGGACTTGCTCCCTCTTATCTTTCAGATCTGATTTGCCCCTACGTCCCGGTCCGAAGCCTACGATCTGAGAGTGCCGAACTTCTGGTGATCCCAAGAGCCAAGAAGTGTTCTGCTGGTTCGAGAGCGTTCTCCATCCGGGCACCGGTGCTGTGGAATGCTCTTCCCCCTGAGATCCAATCTGCAACCTCAGTGGAAATGTTTAAATCTAAACTTAAAACTCACTTTTACTCCATAGCATATGAATAACATACTCTTCTCGTCGGCTGAATAATAGTCTGTGTAATATAGTGTAATAATCTGTGAAGCCCTTTGAGACTCTTCGTGATTTAGGGCTATACAAATAAAAATGACTTGACTTGACTTGACATGTTTGCCTTCATTTTTGTCGTGTCATCTCACCCCTCATCTTTGATACTTTGTTTTCACTATTTAAACTTAAAATATGTTATTTTTCTTTTATGTGTGTTTATTTGATATCTACATGGGGTTTTGGGGTTTTTAAGGGTTATTGTTCTATCTTCGTTATTCATTATCCATTATCCGTTATCGGTCAGTTCATAGTACGCTACAAAGCCTAGGAGCCGGGACACTTACTCTCAGCCAAAAGGCCAAGCTAAGGTCCTAGCCCTAAAACCTTGCTGCAATCATTGCGAATGCACCGTTCCCGGAGGTACTGCAATACCGGGCCGATGCGTGGAGTGGACAGAGCAAGCTCTTATTCCATCTCCGGATTGCAAAAATAAAAAAACAAAGTGAGCCAAGTTAAGTTGACAATGTTTAACCTGTCGCTGTACTTGTTGTAGAGGTCAGCTTGATGCTTGCTCAAGGCGTTTTCGAGCGTGGTGCGCCAGTCTGATTCCTGAATTACCTCAGCCCTATCCACAAATTCCACATAACAACGTGAGCACAAATTCTGATCAGAAGAATGGTGGGCAGATAATCGTCTTCAACGTCTTTGACGTCAACTAGCGTTAGACACAATGGTACGAACATTTTCTAACTGTCTTGAGCATATCTGCGAGGATACTTGCCTTTCGGACAAGGACTTTTTTTCAGCTCTCCTAGGAGGAATACATCTCTTAGATTCAATTGAAAGCCCAACTTCAATGTTCCCTTTTGGTGATTTTGTCATAGGAGCAGTGAGGTATCAGGCAAACTTTGAAAGTCAACTTTCTGCGCTCTGTGTTTTGCTCAGTAGAGAGGTACCATAGGAGAGTCAAGACGCTGCCAATGGTCCTTGTTCAACAATAACATTTTGTGTGTGTTTGGTCAGGACTAACCTTGATAGAGCACACTCAGTACCATAAAATAGCCTGTAGCAGGCTTTTGACCTTGTTTGCATTTATAAATTGAATTGTGTGTGTGTAAAGTCAGTATAACGTATGGTACATGGTATTAATAATTAGTTTAACCTTCAAAGTTAATGTTTCTTATTAGTTGTGTGTCAATTCATTAATGTAACCTTGAAACAGTCTGTATTTTCTCTTAAAAATGTAAGGGCTTGACAATTCTTTTAAACATTTTACAGTTTTAAGTTTTATCGCTTCTAGTGCCTTTCTAAATAAGATTTATGCTTCTGTTTAGACTTAATGATTAATTGCACAAAGCTATTCCAAATATACTACAAGTGGCAGCCATACCAAAGAAATATGAAAATTATTGTTTTGAAATGAAGTTTCCCTTTTTTGGCATCTTCAAAGCCATCATTCATTGGAGGCGGTTGATGATGTTTACTAAGGATGATTGGTCTTCATTTACAGCCGTCAAATACTGAACATACTACCTTTGTAGGAACTAACTTGCCAAATTTTTACAAGGGAAGGTTGTGTAATATCCAACAGCTCCACAAAAAATATTCATTGTTTACAAACATGCCGGGTTTTGGTAGTTTTATAAATAAAGCAAGATTTGACAAGGAGTGGCTCTGTTTCCATCGTGGCTTGTCTGCAAAGCTGCCAGTTTTAGTGCTTAATCAAATGCTGTGTGATTGAGTCAGTAACTAATTTTTCAAAATCTAACAAATCACTTTACTTTTTGAAAAATACAGTGGTATCCCAGCTTCCGAACACCTCTGACTCCACTAAAAAAAAAAATGCTTTCCTTGTTGTGCAAATTTCGTTTTTTAAACAGACCATGTCGAGCCAAAAGAGCATTCGGGTAGCAGAATTGGCCGAGTCAAGCCGGACCAACTCTCCAGAACTGCTCGGGCTATTTATGAGGATTCGAAAAATAAAGTGCAGGTATGAGTGGCAAAGGGAATGTTGAGATAAATTAAATGGGCTTTTCTTTTAAAGACCGGGACAGCTGATTTGAAAACTTTGAGCAGGAACTGGTATCTGTAAGTTCGAAATATTGTCCCACTCATATGTTGCTGGTGTCCAGGGGAGTTAAGAAAACGCACACGAAAGGCTAAAGTGAGAACTGACACACCTGACAACAAAGTGCCTAATGGTAAACATAATCATTCTTGAATACGACAAAGACCAGAATGAAACAGGATGGCGGCAGGGTACGATTCCAGAACCATGACAGGACAAAGACACAGACTCACCATGCCCGACACAGAGGAGGTTGTGTGACTAGAAATTTTAGAGATGGTTTTTGGACCAAAAAGTTAAAGCGTCGGCTCTTTTTTCTGAGTTGAGCCGCAAAAGCCAGTTTTCCAAAAATAGTCCAAATTCCCATCGCTACAAGTATTTCCTCGGAAAACTTCAAACTCTTTGACATAACTTATTTTGATAGTAACAGAAATAGTTGCTTTCTCTGGTAAGCAGTTAGTTTTGCGATATAGTAATTTAGTTAATAACATAATGAGTAATTATAACTAATTACTTTTTAAAAATAAAGTGCCCAACACTGTATATCCCTGATACATTCATTTGCATGTTTAGGACTAAATTGATGGTTGAATAGATCTTCTATTGAAATGTGGACTTATCATATGGGCCAGAAAAGTTTAATGATTTATTCACAATTTTTTATGGCGAAAATAAATGCAGACCTCAACCTCCAATCTGTAACAGTTAAATTTAGAAAGCTGAGAAACCTCTATTTTTATTTTCACACTGCTCTAACAGAT